>NC_056751.1:554249439-554526939 GCF_019279795.1 Protopterus annectens | reverse complement strand
TGCAGGGCCATACCCACAATATTGCAGTTACACACCCTGGAACATGCTGGTGTTACAGGATGTGTTGCAACATACCCTAATGCAAGAATACGACATCCAGTACACAAATGGATATAGCCATGTACTGCTAGCACACAACACACACACTGCCAGTGTAATATCTGGCACAGGACCTGTGTGGTGGACAGATAACACATGATAGGCACACCTCTGTCCAGCTAGAGGATAGGCCCACAGTAGTGAGCTATGCAGACAGACTGCAGTCCAAGGTAAACTAGTATGTACACACACACACACACCCACACACCAGTACTATGCAAAGCATTACACCACTCTACTCACAGTCTGTCTGTATGTCCCGATCCTGCTACATATATATATGGCTGCTCTGAATGCGCAGGTTCTCCTGTAAGAGGTATTGCTACCTGCTCTCTGTAACATTGATGCCCATACACAGGACGGATGTCCATCACACAGGGAATGTACAGGGAATACGCCCACATGATGTAGGGATTCATAGTGGGTGGTTGCCATGACAGTAGTAATTGGAATTACTACACATGTGTACTTGTGTGTGTGTGTGTGTGTATATATATATATATATCTGGATAAGTACATGTCCATATCGTCCCACCATATGTCCTGACCATGGAATGTAGCCCTACCCCACCCCCAATGTAGTAGTACAAGGGTATGTCTGGTATGTATAGCTGGTATATTAATAGACATTTGCTACTGTCATTGGGATTGTTTTCACAGACACTGTGTGTGTGGAAGGTGACATCTGCTCATAACATGTGTGCCATTAGCTACTGACAGACATCCTTAGGTTATCATGGTACAGTACCTGCATATATGGCAGGCTTGACAGCCATGTCACAGCACAGGGTAGTATACATATGTGTGACAGTGCATAACCACAACCAATGGGAACACAGCCACATCCACATATGGTACGCTAGCATAATAGTACAGTATATGGACTATCTGTCCTACACCATCCTCATATGTGGCACTCACAGAATGACTCTACAAATACTGGGCTGCTACACAATCTGGTCTGATGGCTGTCTGTGGTATGGGACATGTGTGTGTCTGGCCCTACACACATGTAAAGTAAAATGGTACCATACAGTGGGACAGCATGTAACAGCAGATAGAAGGGGAGCTAGAACAATGACATCTTCCACAGTCTATACACAGGCCATAGTACATATTAACAATACACACACTGCCGACATTCACCATCACTACACAGACCTCAGTACTGTACACACAAGATTTCCAGGGTATGGCATTAAGTGTAACCCCTACTGTACATGACGTGTAGCACTCTGATATATCACTGGTGTGTTATCAGATATGATGACACTATTTACGGTGTACAGCACATATGCACCACTTCATGCACAAAGGTTGACAGAGGTGTGGCTGACCGCACATACACAGGGCCAGTATAGACATATGTCATGTTTGAGAGTAGAACCCCTACCTAGCTAGTTTACTACACTACAGCACTACGCAGTTATATCACGCACCACAGAGATTACTGAAGTACATCTTTTCCAAAGGTGTATTTCACAGTTAATGACATCAGCAGGACTACCAAAGTAGGGCATTTGTAATGTACTGCGAGTGAGTAGCCTATAATGCATTGCTCCATACACAGACACTGAGACACACATCACATCAGGAACTGGCATAGATAGAGGTGGAACACTACCACCATTCTAAATCACACTGCAGCAGTACACAGTCACACAACACACTACGGCGATTACTGGGCTATCACGTTCCCAGAGGTGTACATCTAGGTGAGTGACATCAGCAGCCTTGGCAAAGTAGAGTATTTGTATTGTATGGAGTGTGAGTAGCCTAAAAAGCATTGCTGTCTACCCAGTCAGACACAGAGACTCACACACTCACACACAAATACACACAGTTGCCAGGGCTGGGGTTCGAACACCTACCGAACTAGTTTATTACACTACAGCAGTACACAGTTACAGGATGCACCATGGCGATTACTGAGTTATCACGTTCCCAGAGGTGTACTTCTAGGTAAGTGACATCAGCAGCCTATGCAAAGTAGAGTATTTGTATTGTATGGAGTGTGAGTAGCCTAAAAAACATTGCTCTGCACCCAGTCAGACACACACACACACACACACACACACACACACACACACACACACACACACACACACACACACACACACAGTTGCCAGGGCTGGGGTTCGAACACCTAGCTAACTATTTTATCACACTACAGCAGTACGCAGTTACAGGGCACGCCAGGGCGATTACTGGGCTATCACATTCCCAGAGGTGTACTTCTAGGTGAGTGACATCAGCAGCCTTGCCAAAGTTGAATATATGTATTGCACGGAGTGTGAGTAGCCTAACAAGAATTTCGCTCTACACAGTCAGAGGCAGACAGGCACACACACACAAACACACACTCACACAATTGACAGGTCTGGGTTTAGTACTACTACCTAACTACTCTGTCACTACAGCAGTACGCAGTTGTGGGATGCGCGATGCATATTACTGAGCTATAGCTCTCCCAAAGGTGTAATTCACATTGGATGACCTCAGCAGGCTTGTCATACTACTGCTTTGGGGAGGGCAGTGTGTGCATGGGCCATACCCCATTCATGTAGGGATTGACATGCCACATGCAGCCACACACGAGGTCATATGTCACAGGTGCATGCATACAGCTACTAGATGGCTGCTTCCTTGTACAGTCTTGTGGCACAGCTGGCATGTACACCACATAGTCTGTCATGCTGACAGGTACTGGTGGCTAGTATCCGCAGTGGGTTACATCCGCACCTCATGTGTTGGGAGTCCTTTGGCTGTGTTCCAGTTGGGACAGGCCCGCATGGCTCCTTGTCACGGTCACCCTCTTCCACACATCTATGCCCGTGTACTTGTGGCTTATTATAGTGTGTTGTCCTTACATATTTGTCTGTATCTCTATCCACTGTGTGTGCAAGGCAGGAGTGGTGCATACTGACATGTGTCCGCACTGAGAACTGCAACTTCCAGATATGTCTGGTCCACTGGTGTTTGCAGACATGACCTTCATGTGCTTGTGTGTGAGCATGTCCAGTATGACCTCTCAGTATGTTGACTGACATTGCCTTCATTACTCTGTGTGTGAGCATGCCCAGTATGGCCATCTGTGTTGCATGTGTGGATCACATCCAGGTTGTTTGCACTGCAGTGCTGACCTTTTGTTGTACACCGACAGGTAGCATGCTGTGTCTGCAGGGTATCCATCGGTCATTTGCCATAGACTGTTGCTACATTTCTGCATAGTGGGGGGGGGGCACCTGACTGTTTCTACTGTTCTACACAGGGGTGGGGGGCACACCTGACTGTTATTCTATGTGTACGTTGCATGGGGGGAGCACACCTGACACTTGTACACATTTGCTAGGACTGTACTGGTATGTCAGTACTCCATTTCAGTCTGTAGTCTTACCTATCCTACTGGCTAGGGCTAACCACTGTAGTACAGATCCTAGCTTGGTTTACCTACTTATTAGTGTCTGACTTCCTAGCCTTCACAACTTACATCCGACTGCCTGGCCTGCTGCGGTCTGTCTGTGTAGGCTTGGGGGAGGGTTTAACCATAGGGCACTTTCGGAGGACATAGTACAGTATTTGTGTGTGTCTTCACCTGTCCTGCTGGGTATGTGATCCTTCCTGACTGGTATGTGTGGCTCTTATGGACACCTGTGTTGCTCAGGCCATTTCCTGCAGTGCGTTTTGTCACCCTGTATAGTACTGGCTACTATGGTGACTCCAGTATGTGTTACAGATCTCATGCTGCCACTATGGGCATCTATTCTCTGCTGCCTTGACATCCGGCCACCCATTTCCCTTGCATGTTCACATCCATACCATAGCTGCAGGTAAAAATACATTCTACTCCATTTGGCAATTGGTAGGCTGATTGAGATACCTTGAGGGTGTGCGGGACTTGAGAATGGTGCTGGAGGGCTGCCTATGTCAGATGCACATAGTACACTCCCTATACATGGTTGGGCACAGGTAATGTCATGTTTGGCATCCCTTTTTCTGTTTGTGCGAGTCAGAGAGAGGTGTCATACCCTGGGGCCCTACTGTGTCAGTGCATATGCTATGCATTGCCTCTTTGCCAAGACCAGGGCATACTGGGCATGCCCCCTTCTGCCTACTGGGGCAGGCTCAGGTTGTTCCTCCTCCAAGTCACTCTGTACCTGTGCAGGCCTTGGCATTGGTGGGGGGCTGTGTGGCCCTGCCCCATGCTGTTCCTGCTGCAGCTGTTTCCACAGGATCATATTGTGTAGCATAGCACATACCATTACTATTTGGGTCCATGTAGCTGGTGAATACTGCAGGGCTCCACTGGATGTGTCTAGACACCAGAACCGTGACCTGAGCATCCCAAACAAATGCTCTTTTATATGTCTGGCCTATGCGTGTGCATCATTATGGCGTTGTTGTTCAGGTGTGTGTGCATTTCTGATGGGTGTCATCAGCCACGGCTCCAGTGGGTACCCATCATCCCTCACTAGGTGACGATAGGGGATGTCCACATTGGCAGATCTGTGGTACAGCTGCGTCAGTTGCCATATGTGTGAATCGGCATAGATTCCAGGGCAGCCAGCACACACATTCAGTATAATGCCCTGGGCATCACATACGACCTGGCAGTTGATGGAGGGGATGCCCCTGCAGTTGGTGTAGGCTCTGCCCTGCTCACCAGGTGGTGATTTGATGCGTACGTGCGTGCAGTCTATAGCACCCACTACCCCAGGGTAGTTAGCTGTTTGATGGAATAGATGCATACTGCGGGTCAACACCTCACGTGTGTTGAAATATACGTGCTCACTGGCATGTGCTTACATGGTATCCAGGAACTGGTGGAATACTCTGGATGCTGATGCCTGTGAGTTGCCCATGTTATCCCCAGTTGTAGTTTGGGAGGTACCTGTGACTAGCATAACTAGGCCTACACATACCTTGGTATCCACTGGGATGTGTTCCCCTCGGCCAGTGTGATGTGTCAGATGTGGCCTGCACAGCTCAACGATTTGCTGTAGGAGGTCTCTGTCCACCCTATAGCACTCCACTATCTCCAGCTCATGTAGCCCCTGGTAGGTTACCCCGGTTCTGTACACTCTTCTCTGTCTCCTCACTGTGGGTTGTTCGGCAGCATTTACATCCTCACCACCCTCAGCCTCTTGCACATGTTGATCTATGTTGCCTGCTACAGCCCTTCTCATTTTGTAGGTTTGGTTTTAAAATTTCCCTGCTTGTATACACCAGTGGTGTAGTGTGGAAAAACCAGGGGGGTAGGTGTTTGCTTGGTTTATAGTGGTGTTCTGGGCTGGACTGGTCTGCTTCCTGTGTGATTAGCTGATTCTGATACATTTCACCTGGCAGCTCAGCTAGTTCTCCTTGATTACCTTCCTACTGCTGTTTTCCCTTCCCATTGCCTCCCTGTTTAGGCCCGTGTGCGCGCCGTGCAGACAGAGTGCTGAAATGTGCACAGAGCTGCTTTTTCCTGGTTTAACTTCCTTTTTCTTCCTGTAAAACCCAGTGCACGGCGCGCACACCCGCTTACACATTGTAAAGAGTGCTAGGCAGGTTTAGACACACCCCTAGCTTAGCTGTTCTAAGCTAGGAGCAATCCCGAGCCACAGATCTCCAATACACTTACAGTATGCCTGACGCACACCCCCATGATGTCACCTATATCCTAGTCTTACACCCAGCTATTTATACTCTTACACTCTTGGGACCTGCCTCACACCCTGGGAAAATCTGGGATTCACTAACCCTTCCCTTATTTGTATAGGGTTGCCTGCTAATGCTTAGTTACATGTCCCACACTGAGCCTCCCCCCTTAGCAACCATTACTCACTGGCCAGGTTGTCTTCTGACTGCCATTGACTTGCATGGCAGAATACTGATTTCAGTTAGAATGCTTATTTTAGGTTTATTTTATTATTTTCCCCCCGATCCCGTTTGCGAGTCACTGCCCTATGCTTAACCAGGCAAGATCTGCGAAAAGAAAATTAAATGTTAATTTTTTTTCTTTTTTAACAGTTTGCAATTCCAATGGCCTTCTACTTGGACATTGGCATGCTTCCTCAATGATATGCAGCCTTTATTTGGAGCTGTCATAGCTCCGTTTTGTAGATTGCATAACTGTACTCGGTTACTAACCGAGTACATTTCTGCACACTGCACTCGTCCTGCACGGACGGCTGCCAGCTTCCTGGATCGCATATTGCCCTCATTTGCATGATTTTCACCTGCAAATGAGGGTAATTTGCATACAGGAGCACGGTCCATGCAGGATTAGCCTAAGAGCTCACGTGCACTTCCCGGGAGCTCGTTCCTGGATCGCACGTCGGCCATATTGTTGAAAATAGCTCTTAAACTAATCCTGCGCGCTATAAAGGGCTTCGTAAATCCAGGGGACTGTAAATATATTTATACTAATAAACTTTTATTCATACTGTTAGTGGCCAAGATTTTGAATTAAGAGCATCTGGTAATTGCAATACTAGAATTTCAATTTATTTAGCTTTGTGTGATCAGTGTGATGCCTACTCTATAGGCAAAACAAATCAGAAATTCAAACAACATATTGGCAATGACATTTCTGAAATGAAAAGACAGATTTCTACTATTGCTTTATATAAACACAAGGTTGATAGAGGTTCTCACCATGATTTTAAGTTTTATATTTTGCATGTATTACTTGATTCATTATGTGGTAGCAATATTATACATACCACAGATATGGATGAATATTATTAGATATTATGATTAAGAGCACATGTCCCACCAGGTTTGAATTTTTATGTCTCCTTGAAACCTCTTTTAAGGGAATTACATAAGAAAGTTTAATTATTGTTTAAATGTGATTATATATTTCTACACTACGTTAAATTATATGATGTTAAGTTGTCTATCTCGCCTTCATTCTTGCTGGATGGGTTTGGAGCCGACCCTCGGCTCCGACTCAGCCACTCTAAAAGCTTGAGAGCTAGTTCCACCGGCTCGAGGCTCCCCTATATCCCACAATGCTAGGCGGTAACTCCTCTGATCTCGTTTGCCACTACAGCGATCGAGGTGCGTTCCTACTGGCTCAGGTTAGTTTTTGAAAAGAAACTAGTTTTTTCTTAGCTTTTTTCCCCTTTTTAAGTTAGTTTTTCTAAAGAGTTTTATACTGTGAGTAGTCCATCCCATTCCCAGTAAATTTTTTCCCCTTTTCCTAAAACTCACCAAAAAAATTTTCCCTTGGGCCTTAGGCCCAGTCCCTCCCATCCTAGTAGTGAGTGACTGTGTTTTTTAGGGATTTATTTGTCCAACTTAATTTAATTTAGTTTAAATTAATTTCTAAGTGTAATCGGTGTGTGTGTGTGTTTGTGTGGTTACACTTCTTTCTTAGACATGTCTAAGGACTCAACGGTCTCAGGCTTTAAGAAGTGTGACTCGTGCTGTCAGAAGATGTCTCTGACAGACGGTCACACTTCTTGTGTGTACTGCCTGGGACCTTTGCACCTGCAGGACTCATGTGCTGTTTGCCATGGCTTCAGCCCTAGAGTCCTGCAGGAGCGCAAAAATAAGCTCATTCTGAGGGGCTTATTGAAGCTTGAGGGTCCCCCG
Organism: Protopterus annectens; assembly: GCF_019279795.1. Classification (NCBI taxonomy): domain Eukaryota; kingdom Metazoa; phylum Chordata; order Ceratodontiformes; family Protopteridae; genus Protopterus; species Protopterus annectens. The sequence goes on along the minus strand of NC_056751.1, from coordinate 554,519,256 downwards.
ACTCAGTCTTCGGGGAAACCCTCGAAGCCTACCAGACTGTCGGCTCCGGTCTCTGAGTCGTCTTCTGGGGCTTCAAAGGCTGTTCGAACATCGGCTCCGACCGGAGCCAATGACTCTCGAACTCTTGTACCTGCTATTTCCTCGGCTCCGGACGGAGCCGAGGCAGACATTGGTGAGTCGGCTCCGATCAGGTTGTCGGAACCGACCACAAGAAAAAGGTCCCGGTCAACATCTATCGGCTCCGTTCATTCGGCTCCAGCATCTCCATTGCTGTCTGAATGGAGCCATAGATCTCACTCCTCTAGGTCGTCGAGACTTTCTGATCATGACCTTCAGAGAGTAGTGAGTCGACTTCTTAAGTCCGAGGCACTGGCCCAGATGCTTCAAAGCCCGACTCAACAGTCGATGGCTAATCCCATCATTCAAAATATTCCTCCTCCGACTCCTGTGAGTTCGGAGCCGGGACGGCTCGGACCCGAGACTGTGGCTGCGTCGGAACCGATAACTTTGTCTTCGGTACCGTCGTCTGCTCCAATTTCTTCCTTGGAGGAATCTCGGCGCCGAATTTCCCTCGTCGGCTCCGAGGGGGCGAGTGGCATCGGACCCTTGTCCGACCCCGCTCTCCCTCTCGGTGCTTCGGCGCTGGTGAGTCCGGCTCCGACATCGGCCTCGGAGCCATCACTGTCGGTGCCGGGGGAGGTTTTCAGCTTTTCGGAGTGGAGACCTCCGGCCCTGCCTGACAGGGGTGCCTTCGAGGTCATGAGGAGCGTGTTAGAACCAGGTTCAACCCCACAGTCGGCTCCATCTGCCCCTCCCTCCACAGTGCCTCCGGTGATTTCTGCTCACTCTCTCCTCCCGGATCGCAGAGAGCCAGCTCCTCAAGTAACCCCAGTGGGGATCTCCTCCTCTTCTGAGGCCTCTCCTGACCCGGTAGGAGAGCCTCCTAGGAAGAGGCAGTGCAAGAGGAAGCACATCGACTCCCCTGAGTCTGTCACCTCTGACACAGAATTAGAGGATTCTGAAGGTTCCCCTCGTTCCCCCTCTGAAGATGTCTCCTTTGCAGACATCCTCGAGATCTTAAAACAGAGGGGGAATTGGCCAGCCCTCAACCCTTCAGAGGATGAATCTGTGTATCTTGAGGTGTTTGGCTCTCGCCCTTCCACCTCCTGGGTGTCCCCTCCTTTTGACCCCCTTATGCAGGTGGTGGCAAAGAAGTCCTGGACGGCTCCTGACTCTGTGGATCCCACCCCCAGGAGACCTTCAAAGTTTATCACCGCCCCCAAGGACAAGGAGTTTTTGACCAAAGGCGTCTCTGTGGATGCTATGGTGGTGGCTGCAGCCACCAAGAAGGAGCCAGCAGATCCTTCAGTGCCTGTCCATCCTCCTAACAAGGAGTCTAAGACTATGGACAGGTACGGGAAGTGGATGTTCTCGTCAGCGATCTTTTCTATGCGCTCGCTGAACTTCCTGTGTCATTTCACTCATCTCCAGAGAGATTTGATCAAGGAAGCAAGTGAAATGTTAAAGGACCCAACAGCTGCGGGTTTTCAGGACAGGATGAACTCTCAGCTGGCTACCCTCAATTCAATAGTTAACTCCTCCATGCGCCTCCTTTCGTACGGGGCTGATGGAGCGAGTAGAGCGGCAGGTACAGGTGTGGCCTTACGTCGGCACGCCTGGATGCGGCTATGTAATTTTGCGGACCCTTTCAAGGCATCCTTCACTAACTCCCCATTTGATGGATCATCCCTCTTTGGTCCTCAAGTGAAGGAAACCCTGACTAGGTGCGAGACGGAAGGCAAAACTCTTTCTGCCGTTGGAGTCCGTTTTTCTACCCCTTCTAGGCCTTACCCCAAAGGCTAGAAGGGGGGAAAGATGTGGTTCCGCAAACAATCTCAAGGAGCATTGCCTGACGCACAAAGTCGGTTCCCCTCTAGAGGCAGAGGGGGGAACAATAATGGTAGATGCCACCCTAGAGGCAGAGGGGGCCCGCAGAATCAGGGCAGTCGAGAAACCTTTTCCGACAAGCCCTTTCAGCATCCCTGAGGTGTTACCTGACTGTCCACCTTCGGAGGCAGTCAGGGGAAGATTATCTCTGTACCCAGAAGCCTGGCAATCCCTAACTCAAGACAAGTGGGTACAGACTATCATTTCCGAAGGCTATACAATCCCGTTCTTTCGCTCTCCAAACCAAGCAAAAAAAATCCCTTCCAGACGTTCCACCCAGTCAAAGGGGGCAAGCAGCTTTAGAAATATCAAAGCTGCTTGCAAAAAGAGCCATTCAGCCAGTTCCAGCAGACCAACAAGGATCCGGAATCTACTCCAAATTCTTTTTGGTTCCAAAGAAAATAGGGGACTGGAGACCCATTTTGGATCTCAGCAACTTGAACAAGTCTGTCAAGAAAACAAAATTTCGGATGGTCACGCTGCAGTCCATTCTACCCCTTTTGGGGTGGGACAACTGGATGTGCTCTATAGATCTCCAGGATGCGTACTACCACATCAAAATGAGCAGACGCTCCAGGAGTTTTCGCCGCTTCAGGCTGGGAACCAGTCATTTTAAATTCAGGGCCCTGCCCTTTGGTCTCACTACAGCCCCCCGAGTGTTCACCAAATGTATGGCAGTGGTCGCCTCTCATCTGAGACATCAAGGATTCCAGGTGTTTCCATATCTAGACGACTGGCTCCTTACAAGCCCCCACCAAGCATCTTCTGCTTCTCGCCAGAGACTATACCCTTCACACATGTCAGACATTAGGCATTTCAATAAATTACGAAAAGTCTGTTTTGTCGCCTTGTCATGTTATTACCTTCATAGGCGCAAATCTAGACACAGTCAGCATGTCAGCCAGACTCACAGAGCAGAGAATAGCGGACATACACAGACAAGTTTCTCTTGTCTTGCAAAGCAGCAAAATCAGAGTCAGACTAGTCCTGAAGGTCTTAGGGTTAATGGCGGCTGCTATCCCTCTTCTTCCTTTAGCCAGGTTCCATATGAGGATTTTACAATGGATGCTCTTCACTCAATGGTCATACCAACAACTTCCAATGTCCCATGCCATTGCGATAACACAATTGTGCAGGAATCATCTTTCTTGGTGGATCACATCCCCCTAGCTCTTCCTAGGAAGACCTTTTGTTCCTCCCCCTCCGGTTGCTACACTGACAACGGACGCCTCCCTGATCGGGTGGGGGGGGGGGCATTACCAGGGCAGGACAGTCCAGGGCATATGGCAACCTTTCGAACGCCACTTGCACATAAATGTCCTAGAGATGAGAGCAGTGCTTCTAGCGTTGCAAGCCCTACAAAACTCTCTTCCCAAAGGGACTATAGCAATTCAGATGGACAATATGTCTGTAGTGTGGTACATCAACAAACAGGGTGGAACCAGATCCTACCCCCTATGTCGAGAGGCACTCAGACTATGGCAATGGGCGATTTCTTCTCAGCGGTTTCTGTTAGCAACACACATTCCCGGGAAGTCCAATGTAATTGCGGACAAATTGAGCAGAGCTATTCTCATGCCTCACGAGTGGTCTCTGAAAAATTCAGTGTTGGACAAAATCTTTCGAAAGTGGGGCCGGCCTTGCTGCGACCTTTTCGCTACTCCCCAAAACAGCAAGTGCGACGATTATTTCACCCTCTTTCCCCAACCAGGCCATCCCAGCAGAGACGCTCTAGTCCACGTTTGGCCCCGGGGACTTTTGTATGCCTTCCCTCCCTTTCCACTGATATCTCAACTAATACAGAAAGCCATCGCTCAGAAAGCTTCCATGATCCTCATTGCCCCTTACTGGCCTCAACAGATTTGGTTCCCATTTCTTTACCGTTATCTGCTGGAGCAACCCTGGCATCTGGACCCAGTTCCAGACCTCTTGACCCACCAGTCGGGTCAGTTGCACCGCTCCCTCCCTTCTCTGAACCTCACGGCATGGTTTCTCCAATTCCAACTCTCGCCAGGCTTCCCCTAATATCTCACTCAGTCCGAGATATTTTAATAGCCTGTCATAAATCTTCCACTAGGAAGATTTATCATAGTAAATGGAAATGTTTTTCCTATTGGGCGCATTCAAAGAATATAGATCCTTTCACTGCTTCCATTCATTCAGTTCTAGATTTTCTAGCCGAACTTTTCCACTCAGGTTCGTCTCCTTCTACCATCAAGGTTCAATTGGCAGCTATATCCAACTTTCATGTTGGAATCTCAGAGTCCTCCATTATGTCTCACAAACTCTGCAAGGCCTTTTTAAAGGGAGTTTTTCTCCTCAAACCTCCTATCAGGGATCCTCCTCCTCTATGGGATCTCAACTTAGTTCTGACATCCTTGATTCTCCCCCCCCTTTGAACCTGCAGCTTCATGCTCAATGAAATTGCTATCTTGGAAGACTCTCTTTTTGGTAGCTATTACTTCAGCCAGAAGAGTCTCTGAAATTCATGCTCTGTGTAGTCGATCCCCTTATCTTTTGTTTCATAAGGATAGGGTTTCCTTACGTACCAACCCATCCTTTTTGCCTAAGGTAGTTTCTCCGGCAAATTTGAATCAAGCCATTGATCTTCCTGTGTTTTTTCCTAACTATTCCAACAGATCAGAACAAAAATTGCATTGGTTAGACGTTCATCGCCAACTTAGGTACTATTTGGACAGGACCAAACATTGTAGGAAGTCTGATCAACTGTTTGTTTCCTATGCAGAAGGCAGAATGGGCCTTCCAGTTTCTAAAGTATCTCTTTCTAGATGGCTTACTTCATTGATTACTTTTGTGTATGAGATCAGACATCAACAATTGCCAACCAAACCCAGGGCTCATTCAACTAGAGCTTTAGCTACATCTATAGCTTTCCAAGACAGACTGCCTATTGATTCCATTTGTGCAGCAGCTGCTTGGGCTTCTCCCCATACCTTCATTTCTCATTATAAGTTGGACTTAGCCTCTAGAGGCCGAGCCAACTTTGGTTCCACTGTACTCAAGAGTCTGTTCCGATAGGCCACCCGGGACAAGGTGCTAGGGACACGGTCCCATCCAGCAAGAATGAAGGCGAGATAGACAACTTAACATTTAGAAGTTATGTACCTACCATAATGTTCCATGTTAGTTGTCTTCTTCTCGCCTTCTTTCTTGCGTCCCACCCTCCTTCCCCCTAGCCTGGACAGACCTAGAGGAGTTTGTTTGTGACCTTTTATTTTCTACCACCTCTATTTATATGTATATATATATATATATATATATATATATATATATATATATATATATATATATATATATATTTTTTTTTTTTTTTATATCTTCAGTCAGGTTTAGGACACCCTTTAGGCATCTTATAGAGGTGGGTTATCCATTTTCTTCCATTTCATGGAACTTTTTTCCTAGCTGGGCCTAGCTTACAAACGAGATCTGAGGAGTTACCGCCTAGCATTGTGGGATATAGGGGAGCCTCGAGCCGATGAAACTAGCTCTCGAGCTTTTAGAGTGGCTGAGTCGGAGCCGAGGGTCGGCTCCGAACCCATCCAGCAAGAAAGAAGGCGAGAAGAAGACAACTAACATGGAACGTTATGGTAGGTACATAACTTCTAATTTTAAATTGTGGCTCTTTATGTATTTAATTTCTCATTTTAAATATGTTTTAATAGGTTTTAAGAGTGTTCACTTTTAGGAATTTAAACAGAATCGTGATTCTGTTAACGTGATTTCACAAGTAGTATTTAAATGAGAATGTTTAACTGTTTTTAGATTTGCCTAAAGAAGTCTCTTTGGTGAAAGTTTCACTTGCAATTTATCAGATTAATGTATTCACTTGGATTGACGTGATTCCATTGTGGTTTTTGTACATTTTGTTAGCTGCTGTTGGAAATTTGGCATAGGTTTTCAACAAGCTGAAGTATGTTTGCCATAGTGATGTCTCTAAAGACTGTGCCATTAGGTGGTGAGGTGGTGCCATTGGCCTGTAAGAGAATACGATTGACTTGTAGTCAGATTTAACCAGTGATGAGGAGATGTGGAGTCAGGTACAGACAAAGGCTTGGTTGGGAAGGACAAGTCAAGTATATCAGAGCATCTAGTAAGTAGTTTTTCAATTTGCTTTAGTGCATTGGTATTAAAGTGTAGGAAACACTGGTCATGTCCATTTTTAGAGCTGTAAGTGTGCCAGTCAATGCTTAGGTAATTGAAGTCCCCTAGAAAGAAGGTATTTTGTTTGATATTAGCATTAAGGTAATTTCCTTGATCTTTTGAAAACGTGGCTGGGGATATATAGCTAGCAGTGAAGTAATAGATTTGTTAAAGATTATTTGGATCTCCAGGAGCTCCAAGTTAGATTCAATGGGAAATTTGACATGAGATAATGGTATTTCTGATGAGAACAGCTACTCACCCACAGTTATCCAAAGTTCTAAAGCCATGATAGGTGCTAAACCATGGTGTAGAGGGAGTGCTGTCATTACACTGAAACCATGTCTCAGTAACTACACACATATAAATGTGTTCCAGTTGCAGAAGGGCCTGAAGTTCAGACATCTTTCTATTTAGACTGCTAATGATGAGTAATGCCACTATGATGTCTGAATTCGAGTTTGCTCTGTAGGAATGCCCTTTAGGAGGAATCTGCCTAAAAATTACTATGAGGCAGCAAAGGCTTTAGCTAATATACAGAAACCCTGATATGAGAAGTGTAAAACATCCATGGGGAAACAGTAAAGCTCATATACTATCTCATCTCAGGCCACCATATACTGGATCCCCTTAGCGCATTAATTACTTAGACAATTGTTAAAGCCAATTATCTTGAGTTGATATTTAGGCATCATTCTTTCCTGCTTCTAACACAAGCATAGAAAGTTCTATCATGTCCATTTGGGTGCAACACCTTAGGTTATTCATTTCCATATGGTCACCAAAAGGTCTTAGTCATATGTGCGTTGTTCAAAGGCCCTTGAGGGATCACAGATCCTGGCACCAGCTTAAAATTACCATGTTCTTGTCCAGTCTGGTGAATGTGTAGTCTGTATAACTAAAATATTTCCCTGCACAGAAGCAGACTTGGTAGACCTTATGGGCTTAGGTTTGTTCTGGTGACTCTTAGATGAGCTATGTGTATTAGCAGTACATGTGAATAGATAAGGAATAGGTGTTGCCTTGGGTGCTGGAAGCTGGAGTCCTTCAGACTGTAAGGCTGTGGCAAATGTTTCTTTACAGCCTCATAACCTGTAGATCTAGATGTGATTGATGTGGTGTTGTGATGCTTACCAATAGTAGGCTGATGTAAGAGCTTTGCTCTATATTTCTCAAATATCTAAATCTTTTCAGGTTGTACTGTCAACTGGTAGAAGCAGAGACCGTTGGCACGCATAAGGCAGAAGCTAGACTGCCTTAGATAAACTAATGCAGTTAGGCCACAGATAGGGTGATAGCAGTCTGTTGAAATATGTTGCCAGATGGTAGAGGACTAGGGCTCATCGCAGTACTCAAAGGTTGAAGGGAGACTATTATATTGGACACTGAAAGACTTGTGAAGCATTTAGGGTGATACTTTGAAATTAGTTTAGATGGTAACTAATCTAGCAGCACTTGGCAATACGATTGAAGTGGGTCTGCTGCAAATGATGGATAGTGGTGATTTGCCTATTGACTACTACCTCTGACACAAATAATGAATAGTTGTGATTTGCCTGTTGTCTACTACCTTTGCCACAAATGATGAATAGTTGTGATTAGCCTGATGTCTACTACCTTTGCCACAAATGATGAATAGTGGTGATTTGACTGTTCGCTACAACCTGGCTACTAGTTCTTGTCGCACCACAGCTAGGAATTAATGATCTTCACTCCTCTTACCAGCAGCAAAACAGCAGCTCTAATCTCAAACTGATTCTTGAGAAGTAATATTATTCCAGATGTTGCTAGAGTCAGTGCATTTATTAAAGCATTATCTTTGTAAATGCCTTAGCATGTACAGCACCTTGATACAACAAAAAGCCAAGCTCCAAAAAGGTCCAACATTAAAACTGAGGTTTCACACCAAAACAGTAAAAAGGCCAGTCAGGGAAATCCCATACACAATACAAAAGAACTTTGAAAACAACTTTAAAGTGAAACAAAAATTAAAAATAATCTATAATAAAATAAGAACAAAAACTTAAGGATAATAGTTTCATATATTAGTACTAAGCTAACTGCCCTTGCGAGCCATTTTAAGACTAGCCAATTATCCCTTGTGAGATTCAAACCCCACACCTTGTGTTTGTAAGGCAAACACCTTAGCCATTAGGCCGCCCTTCCAACACCTTTTAAATGAAGAAATGCAATACAGTCATACAACAGCAGTAGTCTCAGACCACTTACAGCTGCCAATGATTTATGGATACATTTTTCCCCAGAATTTTGATAGGAGTAGCAATACAGCAGTATGCCTAAAGGTAGAGAGTCCAGTAGAGTTTCCACCTTTGTGGAGTGTAAGTGATTTTTTTTCAAAAGGGTAGTAACATAAAACTCTTGAATGGATTTGTTGCTCAATACTGAGGCAGAATAGGCAAGGAGTCTGCAGCTATTTTTGTAAATTCAGCAGGATAGCAGTTGGAGCAGGTTTTAACTTTTATAGATATATTTTGATAGTTGCAGTTGGAATAGGTTGAAGATAAAGGATGGGTTGATTTTTGTAGATTGGGTTGGGTTGATGGTATCATTGCTAAGGCAGTCTTTGATTAAACTAGTCATATTAGTGAAGTGTGAATTGAAAACCTTGTCACCATGAAGTGGGAAGAATCGGGTGTGGGGCAGGGCTGTTTTTTGGAGCCTGGGTGCAATAGCCTAGTTATGGTAAGCCATATGAGTGTTCGGAGTTTGTACTGCATTTATCGTGTAAATTTGAATAATATAATTTTTTATCTAACTTAACTTGAATTTTCGCATGTTTATGGAGATGTTTATAGTGCTCAAAGTTATATTTTTGTTTTATGCTTGGTCCAGTTTTTTTTCAGGCTTTGTCTCCATTTTGTATGAGTTTGGTCGTGGGGGTTAGTCGGGCAGAGGATTACTTTTGACTTTGTTTTTTAGTTGGGCCATATAATTAAGTGTACCAAGGAATATTTTGTTAAAATGCAGTACTGCTTCATCACATCAAGTGGAAGATGTTTCAGGTCACTTCAATTATAAGATTGAGTGGTGGAGATAAATTGTTCAGGGCTGAAACTGGATAACTTGCAATAGAGCTTAGAGATATGTCACTTTGGTGGGATGTTATACTGTCTTTTGCATATGAGGGGAGGTGATCACTGAGTGGAGTTGGGTAGTGTTCCAAGTGCACTGAAACTGGAAGGGTTAGTGACAATAATCCAGTCCAAGGTTTTCATATTGTGTCTAGCTGATGAAGCAATAAGCCATGAAAAGCTGTAGAGATTTATTATGGTAGATGGGAATTCTATGGTAATGGTGAGTCATTGTTACCATCTCCCAAGATAATTGTTTCTTGGAGAATGGTGCTGGAGAACCAGACTAGGAGCTCTTCTAAAATGGTAATATTGTTAGCAGTTTGGATTGTACATGGCACATACCCACAGTGGTTTATATGCATTTAGTTTTTAAGCTAGGCTATGAGTAATTCTGCATTACTGGATGGAACAGAATGTGAGTTAGGGGAAAGATTAACACTGTTAGGGTATATTAGTGCTAGTCTTCCTGCTTTCTTGTGTATATGGTCTGTCCAAATAATATGGTCTCCTGAAGGAAGAATTTCATTGTCTTTTATCTTAAGTTTTAACCATGTCTCAGTAATAACAAAAATGGCAGGGTTATGGTGGGATATCTGCGCATGGAGTTCTGTGATTTTATCGCACTTCAAACATCTCATCCACATTGAAAACTTTTTCACTTACTTCCATCTTCTCTCCAACTGCCATGCTGATTAGGGTTACAGTTTTGCTTTTATTTGTAGAATTTTTGGGAGTCAGTGTTGGGATTGGATGGGGATGGTGGGGTGGGGTGGGATCTTTGGCAGTACTGGGTTGGAGTGGATATTTCCACAGAGGTGTAAAGTCTGCAGTAGGAGTTGACTTGGAGGTAGTAGATATTATTTTTATTTTTGGTTTCAGTTTCACTTTGTACTCAATACCATGGATGCTAAGATTTTTATATTTGAAGAAGTAAATGTGGAAAGTGGAGTAAGAATTTGGGGCCATATGGTTTGTATGTTTAGTCATTTGATCTGGGGCATTTAGGTTCAGTGGTGAAAAGGTATAATCAGATAAGTGAGTATTACAGGAGGTAGCATAGGATAGATGAATGTGTATTAAAGTTAGAAATCATTTGGGGGGGTCATTGTTATGGATCTAGGTGAATGTTGGACAAGGAATGTAAGAGTGGGGATGTATGAGAGGGTGATAGTGGAAACATGAGCAGGACTGTGGAAAGTATACTTAATGTAAATATGTAGGTTATAGTGGAAATTGGAGAAGAGGATGGGAGTAGGTGAAGTTTTTAATATTAATGGGATGTTCAAGGTGGGAGTTTGAGAAAATATTACTGTGGGAGTGAAGTGTTTTTTGTTATATTGCAGGGGGGTAGACAGCTTTTTTTTTCAGTTTGTACTCTGGTACTGCAACAGACTCCTCTAGCACAAGACTGCCAGTCCTATAGAGGGTCCATTCACACAAAACATCTCACACATAGTGGACAGTAAGACCTATTTGGTGCAGAGACCTGTTGACTGCTTTGTTTTTTGTGCATTTAACAAAAGCAGCCTAAACCATTTGCAGTAAACAGCCCACAATCCAGTCCAAAGGGAGGTCAGCTGTGCTGGGATGGTTTTGCTACATTTAATAGCAGCCTAAGCCATTCGTAGCAACAAGCCCACAGCCTACTCAAAAGGAGAAGCCAGTCTGAGCCATTCACTGCAACAAACCCCTCTACCACAAGATGGCCTGTCCCACAGAGTGTCCATTCACAAAATGTTTTGCACACAGTGGACAGTAAGACCTAACTGGTGAGGAGCTGTTGACTGATCTGGGTTTGGTGCATTTAACAAAAGCAGCCTAAACCATTCACAGCAAACAGCCCACAATCCAGTCCAAAGGGGAGGCTACCCAGCTGCAATATACTGTCAAGCACAGGACAATGTACAGTAAGCTATGAGTACCTAACTGCCATCATCCTGATGGCCTGTTGTATCACCTAGGAAGACATTAAACCCTGTGATCATTACATGGATAAGTCTTTCAGCACCTGGGTGATAACATCAATGTCGTCATGTACATGTATCAAGGCCAACCCACTTGAATGTACATCAAGACATAGTGTTGCATAGCCAAGTCTTAATGCATCGTAGAGCACTGAATGACCTCTCTGCAGAGGCAACAGTCAAGGTGGGCAGAATTGTTAATGCACTGTTTATATTTGGATAAAATGCTGGATTCAAATTTTGTAGGTGTGAAAGGTTGGTGATTGGTAGCTTGTCCCATACAACTGCACAATATCTAGCCACCCATCACTGAATTTCATTTTTGAATCTGGACAGATCTGATAACTGAAGTTCATTTTGAGTTTGGACAGACCTGCTAAGTCAGTCTTGTATGCATTTTACAATTCCTCTGCTTTCTCACCTTCTTCCAAAGTATGTAGCAGGTTTAGCACCAGATACTGTGCAATAAAACATGTGTGGCATTCTATAAGTTGATCTTTTATTTTACCTATGACATGATCCAGGAATGGAATGAACATGTTCCTTCAAAGTACCCCTCTGGGGCAACAGCACCAGTGTTGCTTCTCTGAGTCTGCCTTCTACAGATGCTTGGAATACATTCATCTACCACGACTCTGGCTGCCAACTGTTTGACTTCTTCATACAGTTGTGAAAAGAATTGTTAGCATTTGATCTCATTCATTGACAACCTTTCTTCTTTACAAGCCTGAATCAAGTCACTCTGCTTCTGTTGCAGCTACAGATGAAGTGGCTTAATCATATCAACCACAGACTCCATTGTAACCAGAGCTACAATGAAACTGAATCTTGTGATAGAGATCATATCAAGCACAGACTCCACTGTAACCAGGGTTACAATGAAATCAAATCTTGTGATAAAGTACAGCTATCTGTCAGCATCTTTATTGTACTCAGCGATACTGTCTAAAGTGGTGGCAAGGTTGACATATTTATTCTTGAAGCTGTGGAGGCAATCAGCCTGAATTATCGACTGTGTGTTGCCAGGTGTCTGAACTGAGATACTTCTGTCTTCATCTTTGTATTCATACTTGCATGGCAACTGTATAAATTCCTTATTGTGGGCTAAATATGCATTGTGATGTTTAACAGAGGAATTTAGCATTGAAATTACTTTCCTACAGGTGTCGAGAGTGTTTGCTATTTCACGCATTGCACATGAACGAACTATGGTAATGTTGAGGTTATGTGCTTTGCAGGCAGTGTACACAGCCTCTGGAAACAGGGCTCAAATTCTTACTTCACACCATTAAAATGGCCAGACATGTTGCTTCCTCTGTCATAGCCTTGTTCTTGCAACAGCTCCTAGTCCACACCCCATGCTGTGAGTCTGTATGTAAAGAGGTCAGCTAGGGCCTTTCCACTGGTGTCAGATGCTTCAGCAAATTCAGTGAAGTCTTCATGGATTTCTACATTTCCGTCATTTCTATGAACATAACGTAGAACTAGTTACTTGCTCCTTATGGGAGATGTCAGTTGTTCAAACAGCAATTAAACTGAAGAAACTTCCCTCATTAACTCTACTTAAAAAAAATTCTCTGAATCTTTAACCCAATAAGGTTAATAATTTAATTTTGCATTTGTGCTGAAGTATACAGTACATTTCGCAAATCCTCCCTTAAGTGGTCAAGGAATACAGTCTGCTTCTGCCATGCATTCCAGCAATGCTTTCAAGTTTCCTCTGCATATCAGTTTTCCAGAAAGTAGAAAATTCTGTTTTCCATAGAGAATAATTATCTGCATGGTAAGTCTCAAGGCATGAGCTTTGTATTCCTGCAACTTCTTATCTTTCCCTGCAATACGCTGGTAAGCTGTTTGCTTTGGACCTTCGCATACTTCTAGAAATGCCTCCAATTTTAAAATTGCATTTCCATGGTCCTTTGACTTGCTATATCATTCTAGAATCTTCCTCACATTAGACCAATTGGTCATAGGGGTGGAGACCAACACACACACTCTAACTGTGTTGAAAACAAAGCATGGACCACAGGAGACTCCATCCAAACTGTGGGAATAGTGTGCAAACTTGAATCACTGCAGAAGCTGTGGACTGAATCTTCTGCTTTTGATGGCTTCCACAATACCCCATGAAATGCTTAGGGAACTCAAAACCTTTATGGGGTACCCACTGTATGGTCAAGATGGTCTTTTTGTCCATATCTGTAAGATTACCACGTTTGTACAAGCAATGTCATAATCTTTTCTTATGGCATCATTTGTGCTATTACAAACTGCAGTAGGGTTGGTAGAATATTTTGGAAAGTTGCACATATCCTGCTGAAGTAGTTGTGGTCCACCTCTGTCACAGCACTTGACTGAAGATGATCTTGCTGGAGGACTTCATATGCCTTTTTATCAAATCCTGTCTTAGTTTCCATCTCAATCACACTAATGCTATCATAGGTGTTACTGGAGAAAGGTGGTAGGATGCACACTGTGGGACAGAGAAAAAAATGAGGACATAAGAGCAAAAGCCAAAGTAGCTCCAATTGCAGAAAAGATCAAAGAGAACAGATTACAGTGATTTGGGCACATGTAGAAAAGCAGAAGACAATCTGGTGAGGAAGATTTAGGACAGACAGGAAGAAGGTAAGAGGAAGCGAGGACATCCAGCATAGAGGTGGATGGATTGTGGGAAAGAAGATGTGCGACAGGTAGGCATGACTAGTGAAGAAGGCAGGAGTGTGGCACTGAATCGAGAGAGTTGGCGATAGTTAACACGATACCCCGACCCCATGTAGAACAATGAGAAAAAGGGGGCTGATGATGATAGGTGCTACTGGATGGTAGTACAGGCCTCCTCACATTCAGTAGGTCATCCAGATGGAATCTCAACTACTGGTTCCCAGCGCACAGGTTCAGCTGGAAGGAATTTGTTTAGATTTTGAATACCTGCAGCTGATTCTCCAGGAAGATTCGGTTGTGCAGCTCTTGTCAATACTTTCGCTGTATCACAATGTCTAAAAAGAAAGGGGGAGGCTAGTCAGAATGATTGCTGCAATGTGCTAAGAGGTGAGTGTTGCCTGAAGTGCTCATAATAAGAGTGTGTACATGCTAATGCACAACTACACTACTCTGTAGAATGCCGTACCTGATAGCAAGTTGTCCTCCACCCAGCTCTGCTGCTGCCACAGGCATTGACTGTTCCATGACATGCCTACAACAAATAATGTTATTACTTCATGGTAGACATGAATAAGAGATTACTGCCTCATTTCGTAATGTTAAAAAAATTAACCTAATATTGTACTGTCCTCCTGAAACCTCTGCAGATACCACATGGTTCAAAGGCTTTTTGGCTTGCCTGCTGAAACAAATCCACTTAGTATATTCTGTTGCGTAATACATCACTGAAGCAATCACATTTTTACACTTGGTAAAATAAGTGCAGAAATGTTGCCAGCCTGATGCCATCATACCCACTCATTACACAGAATATAAAAAGCCGTACATTTCTCCCAAGAAAAAAACAAGAGCTATCTACAGAATACAAGGACAATGATAAATGGCACATGAGATAATTACTGCAATGCTGGCAGTAACATGCTTGAAAAATCTTTACTGCATGTGCACTGAACTCCCATTTAAAGGGTCCTCCCTAAATCCATCCATTGTATGTTCACTTGTATAGTGCCAAGGATGTTAAAGGCGAGTTTAAGTAATGAATGGAAAGTGAGAATATGGTTGCGTTGCCTACCAAAAGAAGGTCAGAATTAAAAAATTCATAATGAATGTGTAACAAATATCAGTAGAAAAGTAATTCATCAAATAACCTTAACACAAAACATGCAGCTATTTCCATTTTTGAAGTGTCCCTTTTTACTTGTGTGGCTTTCCAGTAAGTACTTATGGACTGCAGTCAGTAAACAATAGCAGACATTTGACTTTCAGATTTGATAACCATCTGGAAATATATGCTGATGCAAACTGTGTTATTCTGGTAACTTTCTGTAATGCTGGAACAGAATCTGTAGATTTTTGTCTCATATTTCTGGTCTGTTCCTCGAAAGTTTTGGTTCTCTGGCAAATCGCTGAGGACTGAAGTCACTAAATAATGGCACGTTCCAGTTTCAGACTTTATATCCTTTAGAAAATGCATACTAATACAGATCCAGTTATTCCAATAACTTTCTAAGTTTGTCAGAGCAGTATTTAAAATCTGTCCCTATTTCTGACCTCACAAGCCATCTACAATAACTGTAAAGGCCGCATAAATACCTCACAAAGAAGATTACTGGCCTCAAACAGATGCTCTACGCATACCGTCTCAAAACACTCCAGCTTTACCCCATCGCATATCGCCTACTCAGAGGTGATCTCTGCCTAACATACAAAGCTATGTCAAACCCAGAGCTGTTGGACATGCTCCACTTAAAAAAATCCCAGTCGCTCCGAGCTACATGCTCTAGCGACCTAAACCTTGTCACCACAATAAACAGAACATGCCGGAGGGATAGATTCCTGTCCCAGAGACTTATCATACTCTGGAATAAACTACCTGTCTATATCAAACAAAGCTCCTCATTAGCAATCTTCAAGAAAAATCTTGATGATTGGATGGGAAATAGGAAATTCACCCCGGGGATCACCTCTGTGGCTCTGTTCAACAGTGGCACAGGACAATAATTTTCTTGGGTGGCAAAAGCTAGGGTACTTTCTAGCTGGGCTTGTATAGGCCCCAGGGCTGATAGCCTAGTACCTACCTATGAACCTTGTCTCCCCCATTATGTTTGGCTTTGTCCAGATTCCTTCTTTCTCAGAAAGGTGTACGTGACTTGCAAGCACTCACATAAAAAGAAAAAAAAAACTTGTCCGTTTACAGTTTATTCAGCCTGGCAAAAAAAAAAAACACAAAGCCTTGAATTTCAGTATAACTGAATTTGTTTTTTAGTCTCTACTCCAGTTGGGTGGCCGCGGTGGTGCAGCGGTTAGCGTTGCCACCTCACAGCAAGAGGTTCTCCGGTTCAGTCCTCAGCTGGGGTGCCTTCTGTGCAGAGTCTGAGTGTCCTCCCTGTGGTTACGTGGGTTTCCTCAGGGTGCTCCGGTTTCCTCCCACATCCCAAAGACATGCTGTAGGTGGATTGGACACTCTAAATTGGCCCTAGGCATGAGTGAGTGCTTGTGTGTGCCTTCTGTGGAAGGTTGGGCGCTGGGCTGGCAACTCGACACCGTAAAACTCCACTGCCAATCATGAGCGGACAGGTGATCCGCTGTGGTGACCAATATCTGGAAAAAAGCCGAAAGAAGTTGTTGTCTCTGCTCCAGTTGTTTACAGAGCATTTTTGTTATGTTTCTATACTTGATCATCTGGATATCTATGCACATTCAAATATTTTTAAGCTTGATCAGAGTTCTGAAATCTTGTTGTCCATATTTTCTATAGTTACTCTCCGATACTACCAACCGTAACTTTAGCTAAACAAGCAAACCTTAACTCCACACTTGCGAATATTATCAGTTTTCATATTCCAGGACTGTGATGTTTAACAGCAAAATATAATACACAACAAAAATCAGTCACAAATTTACATTTCTGTCTAACGTGTAGTAAATAGACTGCTGTTATACATATATAATATTGTTGCTTTGAACAGCTTCAACATTCAAAGATTTATTAGAAAGGCATTGATTTTAATGCGATGTCAAAAATAAATCTTCCTATCTCTACTGTTGGAGTTGGCATTAGTCTGACTGACCATATGTACACTATTAAACTGCCTGGCCTTTAGAGCCACAAATGTGGAAAAATGTTTCTCTAAACAGAGAAAATGTGTGCTAACACAGATCCATTTATTCCAGCAACTTTCTAAGTTTTTGAGCAATATTTAAAATTGGTCCCTATTTCTGGGCCTTTATTCTCCCATTTTAGCTTTTACACACATACAAATATTTCAAGCATAGGCAATAATGCCCTTGCAGTCTGCTAAAATACCAAAACAGTTGTTCCCATAAGTGTCCAGTCTGTTCTTGAAAATATCTAAGTGTTTGCTTTAATGTAATTTGGTAGTGTATTCATTGCATCAGCTGCTCTCAGAGAACCAAGTAGTACACTTCTTATTGCTGTAGAATCTTCTACATAGGTTGTCTGATGATTCTGTACTACTTTTTGATAACCCCAAACATTCCCAAAGGTAGCTGTCTCTAAGTGCCCTATATACCCGAATAACGTCTCCTCTTAAATATCTGAGACACTGCACAAGTTCAGATATTTTAGTCTTTCATAAGAACAGAAAATCACTAAATGGTAAACGCAAACAAAAACGAGCGGACTTCTTAAAACGGACTCCTTTATTCAAATTTGGTAAGCGCTTTCACTGACTGTAGTACGCCAGCTTCCTCAGACCAACAAATCAGTTGGAAATACAATTAAAATTTTCCAATCTAAACTTTTAAATACACCCAAACCAAATCAATTAGTAAGTTAATTACTTACATACTAATTGGCCATGTGACCAACTTCTTTTAAAACTTTCTTAAAAAAACAATCTTATAAAAACACTGCTGAACCTAAACTTTACACCCAGCTAACAAAGTGCAGACTAAGTGTGTACAAACAATATGAATGTCCAAACCCTCACTCTACACTTGTCTAAATATATCTAAACAAACAAGCTTTACAAATGTGAAGCTTGTGGGCCCCACTGTGATGTCAGAAACTTGTAACTATACTGACATAAAAATATTTTAAAATACAACTCTTATTTATATAAACCTCAAGAATGATTGTTAGTAAAAATATTTAACCCCATGCCCTTTTACAGAGCTCTTATATCAATTATTTATTAATATTTGTGTTTATATTTTTATATTTACCTATTTAAAGCTTTAATTTTGAGAAGACATTTTTAATTTGGATTTGGAGACATTGGAACAGACCATTAATAATGCCTCTGATTTTGAGCGTTATAAATATGAATATTCTAGGATATTCACAAGCATTGATTCTAGTATCAATAAAATGGTTGAAACAAAAAGGAAAAAGATGAATAGGGACTTGAATGCTTATGCTAGAGACACAGCTTACCCCTCACCACCTTTAATACATAACCACATTGGCGTTCAAGAGGTTTTTCTTGATAATAACAATGAGGCAGCGTCCTTGATATCAGACAATGAGGGGGAGGATTCTAACCCCCATACAACTACAGTACGTCACAGTGAACGCATTCAAAACCAACAGAATGCCTTAGGACGTCAACAGCCCGTGATGGGTGGGACTGGTTCTAGTGTGCAGTACAACACAAATAATCAAATAGAGGAGGTTTTCCAACAGGGTTTTCGGAAAACCAATATGGGCCAGCAGCAATCATTACAAACGAAACAGAACAAGAAACAATTACCTCAGAGGAGATGGCAAAACAGGAGGAGGTAGAGTACCCTGGCCTTAAAGTACTGACTAATTCAGAAGGAGACTTCCATATTTTTAATTTCAGTTTCTTGGATGTTGATGAGGAGATGGCAAACCTACTGTCAAAAGGGATTGACTTTCGTACCTGACTTGAGAGCTGATATAGTTAAATCAGGGCTAGATTTGAAAATCTTTGTCCGTAAACTTAATCTAACTTGTGAATTGGGACAAAATTCAGGCCTTATGGAAAATCTTATAGTTTCAAGTCTGTTCAACCCACCCCTACAACTGGCGTTGGCACTATTTGAGAAGATCTGTGAAATGTATATTAGATATTGCTTGAACAACGGTGCAATAAACTATAATAAAAACAAAAATAGCAATATTGATAAAAATGAGCGGGATCTTCTCAAACTGCTGAACATTTGTGATGTAAGGGTTATGAAACCCGATAAAGGGGGTGGGTTGGTCTTTATGGACCAGGTAGGCTATGAGACTAAAATGTTGGCACATTTAGATAGTGAAGCATATGTCAGTGCGAGTAGGAATGAGGTAAATGGAGCATATAATAATATTAAAAGCATTTTAAGTAACCTTTTTCTTGAGGGAACTATAGATGTAGATACATACCACTGTCTTACGATGCCAGCTCCAGTAGTTCCAACCTTGTCTGGAGCATCTAAAATTCACAAGAATGCCACAAACCCTCCATTCAGACCAATAGTAGATGGTAGGGGTTCAATAACATATGCTTGTGCCAAATTTGTGAATTCTAAGCTAAAACCATTTGTTACATGAGAATCACAAATTTGTCATGATTCTTGGGAATTTTTGGCTAATATCAACAATTTGGAATTTAATGAGCAATATGTGTTCCTAACAGTTGATATCAAAGACCTCTATACATGTATTCCACACCAAATAGGGACTGAATGGGTTAGGGAATTTCTACACACTAAAGGTATGGAACATCAATATATCAACCTAATAGAAGTGTTATTGGAAATAGTTTTGGAGAACAATTATATTTTATTTTCCAACAAATTGTTTCTCCAGAAAAGTGGCATTGCAATGGGCTCGCCATGTGGGAGCAGTTTTGCAAACTGTGTCCTGGCGTATTGGGAAACTTCCTTCTTGTTCAATTGCCCTACCTATAGAGAACGTGTCGCTTGGTACACTATGTATCAAGATGATATGTTCTTCTTGTGGAAAGGACTGAGGGACACAATCGAGAGATTCATCTTGGAGTTGTCTTCGTCTACTTCATTCTTGGAGTTCACTTACCAGGTGGACGAAAATGAAATTAATTTCCTGGACATTCATTTAAGCAATGATAATATGAAAAGGCAGTTTAGGTCCACAATACACCGTAAACCAACGTATTCTAATACGTTTTTACATTTTACTAGCTGCCATCCCTTCCACCAGAAGAAGGCAGTGGTTAAGGGTCAGGTAGTAAGAACAGCTAGGATGGTGTCCAGGTTCGAAGACTTCCAAGATGAATGTGCCTTCCTCAAACAAATGTTCTTAGAGAGAGCATATCCTTTAACCCTGATTGACAAAGTGATGCAGGAAGTGTGTAGCAAAAGAATATCAGGGCATTTCCAGCCCCTAATACAGGACAAACAAGTACAAGTAGTTTCAATAGATGAATCTCTAAATAATTGTTCCTTGGTAATCAAAAAAGATTTAAAGGTTGCAAGTTTCTTGACAACTTTTTCTATAGATTCAGGTAGGATTGTAGAAATTATGTATAAAAATTGGGCTATTATCCAACAGGACAATGAAATTAGGAAGAAACTAGGGCCAAGTTTATCTATAACATATAGAAGAGGCCCCAACCTGAAGAATATAGTGGAGAGAGTAATGAAAGTGCCCCGAGGTCAACAGGGTATGGGTAAGTGTGGTAGATGTGGTCAATGTAAACATATTAACACTACCAATAATATAACCATTAGAGATAGGAACTACAAAATTTGGGTTCACTTTTCTTGTGACTCCCAAGGAGTTGTATATTGTGCAATTTGCACTCATTGCGAAGGATTCTATATTGGTAAAACTGAGCGTAATCTCAGACAAAGGATTTACGAGCACCAATATAGTATAAACAGGCAAATAAGCACTAATGCCCTCGCAAGACGTGATGACATACCCAGAACACAAATTTAGATTTGTAGTCCTGCAGAAGGTAGAACAAAATATTAGGGGAGGGGCATGGCAACTCAAACTGGAGGAGGCAGAATTGGAGTGGCAGATCCGCACTATGGTATATATGTGCCCTGGGCTTAATGAGCATGTATCCATAAAATGTCTTCTCAAAATTAAAGCTTTAAATAGGTAAATATAAACAAAAATATTAATAAATAATTGATATAAGAGCTCTGTAAAAGGGCATGAGGTTAAATATTTTTACTAACAATCATTCTTGAGGTTTATATAAATAAGAGTCGTATTTTAAAATATTTTTATGTCAGTATAGTTACAAGTTTCTGACATCACAGTGGGGCCCACAAGCTTCACATTCGTAAAGCTTGTTTGTTTAGATATATTTAGACAAGCGTAGAGTGAGGGTTTGGACATTCATATTGTTTGTACACACCTAGTCTGCACTTTGTTAGCTGGGTGTAAAGTTTAGGTTCAGCAGTGTTTTTATAAGATTGTTTTTTTAAGAAAGTTTTAAAAGAAGTTGGTCACATGGCCAATTAGTATGTAAGTAATTAAACTAATTGATTTGGTTTGGGTGTATTTAAAAGTTTAGATTGGAAAATTTTAAATGTATTTCAAACTGATTTGTTGGTCTGAGGAAGCTGGCATACTATAGTCAGTGAAAGCGCTTACCAAATTTGAATAAAGGAGTCCGTTTCAAGAAGTCCGCTCGTTTTTGTTTGCGTTTACCAGTCTTTCATAAGAACTTAAATTTTCATTCTTAGATGCCCTTAAACTCTTTCTAGTTCACACATGCTTGTTATCTTACAAGACTTCCATATAGTTACTCCATACTCTGGTTTGGGTCTAATATAACTAACAAACAATGGCTTCATTATTTCCGATTTCCTAGACTTTATAAATATTTTGTACAAGCTACAGTTTGAAAACTGTTGTTAACCAATTGTTTGATATGATTAGAAAAACAAAGCTGGAACTACCCATTTATCATACCGTATATACCACAGTCCTAAAATTCATCTACAGATTCAGTCACTGTGTGCTGTATTAAATAATCATCTTTTGATTTATGTCTCCCTATCTTGTAAGCTTAGTTTTTGATGAAATTATCAGCTGCCCTATGCACAAACTGTCACTTTGGTCAAGTTCTTTTGCAGACATGCATGCCTTATCTCTAACCCATGTTAATCAGCTTACCACACACACTACAATTTACTTAATACTTAGATACACACACACACACACACACACACACACACATGCAGTCTGTTACTTACCTTGCAGTTTTTTGCAGGATTAAAAATAAAATATACCTTGCGTCTTTCCTCTGTACTGCAGAGTGGTAACTCCGGATTGACTTAATCCCAGTCAAGGAACTGGCTATATTTTGTGGGCTGGCTGGCTGCTTGGTGCAATTGTAGGGAATGGGAAGGGATGTGCGGAAATACGACCAAACCTGCCTTTGCATCCTAAGTTGTGGCTCTGGTGTTCAAAAAAAATGAAACAAGCTGTTCAGAAGAACTTCAGAATGGAACTTGTGTGTACTGAAGATAGGGCAAGGTGCACCACGCACGCAGTCAAATTTCAGGAGACTGAGTGTGTGAGATGCTGAAGATAGTCAGAACATGCAGAAAAGCATTTTAGTGCAAGTTTAGTACACACTGCACTAAAACCCATGGAAACCCATACACACCACATAACTGTAATGGACGGGAATTGCTCAGCCCATTGGTCAGACCATCTTTGGAACTGCAAATGTTAGTATCAGACAGACACACAACAACAATAAGAAACAGCTGTTTTTAAAGGGAATTAAAGCAGACCATCAAATATACCTGCAGTCAATAATAAATTAACTTAAAAAAAAATTCAGTATTGTTTATTCTGGATGGATCAGTCAAGCAGGACTAAATGCAAAGTGATAATTACTATCCTGGCTGGTGGCAGTGAATGTGAAAAGGTTATCAAGGGTGAGAGAAGGACTTTTTTCTGTACATTTGCTACCCCCTGGCTAGTCAACAGGTATGCTATAGTGTACATGGTGTATGCTTGCCAACATCCTTGATATATTGCATATGCATGTTAGAAGATGAGGAATGGTTATGTTTAAGGGGTGGGGAGATTATTAAAGATGGTTTCTAATTGGTTTGGTTAGTGTTTGGTAGGGTAATGAGGTAAGCAGATGATGGAATAATATTGGTAGGCGTGGTTGTGTGGTAAGTAGGGGACTGGACAATATGGGCATGGGTGGAGTGAGCTTGAGTATGTGTGTAGAGTATGTGGTGGTGGCGGCTTGGAATTGGGAGTAGGTAGTGAAGCAGAGTTAGTATAAGTGTAGCAGGTTACACCAGCTACTGTAGCCATGTAAAAAACAATTAATTTTGTGCTTCAGTTGGTAATGATGCAAGAAGATGTTTAGTGAGAAAACTAGAGTAGCAGAAAACATTACTTTAGTTTTTGTAATGTGCCTTTGTGCTTCTAGTAAGTATTTACTTTATACTTGTGGTACCAGTATCTGCAACATGTTTAAGGCAAGATACACTTGCTAAACTGTCATCTATGAGTATCCCGCAATGAACACAGTTCTAAATTGTCACAGGGGAGTAATTAAGTCGGTGCATAGGTCACAGGATTAGTCCTAGCTTACCTAACGCATTAACGTATTATAGGGTCAGTCTTAGCTATAGAGGATGACTAGCAGTAAGGGGAATACCTCCTTCCGAGGTCTATAAAGCTGTGTAAGTTGGTAAATTGCTTGACTTCCTTCACACAGATATATAGAGCCTAGTTCTAACTAGTGCATATCTCAGCAGTAGTAGAAACTTAGTCTAGAGTCCAAAGGAAATGTTCAGTACTGTTGAGTAATTAAAAGTCTGTGGCTAGAATGTAGCACTTGGGTAGCTGGCAACAGATTGGAGAACCTAAGATTAAACTATGTGCCAGTAATAATAATAATTAAAAATAAATTGTATATTATATTATACCACAGATACCAAGGTTATGAAATAAGCTTCACCTTACAATCAGTAGAAGTCATTCATTAATTTCCTTCAAAAATAAACTCTGGTGTAAAAGTAAAAATTACCAGCATATGATTATGGTGAGCTTCTTGAAGACAAGCAAGTTGTAAGCTTGAAAACTGAATCTATGAACCCACAAAGGGTTCCTAACTTTGTTGCCAATCCGGAACATTTATCTCTTGAGATTTTATCCAAGCTCTGACGGTGTGTGGGGGTAGTAGAGGTGAACATACCCTCTGTAATCTAATACATGCCTGTATGCTATAGTTCTCTTTGCACATGATTGGCGAAAGACCAACTTAGTTTCTTTTACCACTGGATTTGTGTGCATCTCAGTTGCTAATCAAAGTACTTCCAGATAAATGTTTATTATTATTGTTGTCACCAGAATGTCAGTAAACCCTTTGGCAGTACGATAATAGAACATCCCATGGTGGCAAAGGCTATGTGTGGTCATTGTTTCAGGAATATGCTTATGTCATACATTTGTATCATGGCCGTCTTGTCTTTGCTGTATACTTTTTCCGTCCACTACAGTTGTTGCTCTGCATTGTGCCCTTTGGTATGTCTTCCGCCTATTTTTTCCCTATCATGATGATTTTGGAATTCTATGCATGTTTTCTGTCCAGTATAAAGGTGTCTTATAAAAATTTAATCTTGATCAGTTTTATTTAGTGGATTAACTCAAAATGTTAAACTGAGAAAGTTAACAGAAGTAGTACAATGCAAAACCCGTAGCATAACAAAAAACAATCATAAACCTTAACAAGCAAATAAGGAGTCTAGTCAAAACCAGTAAAGCCAAATTCAAGTTGAATATAGCCTCCCAAGTTAAAGACAACCATAAGGTGTTCTTCAGGTATGTTAAGAAGCTGAAAGGTAACACATCGCAGTGTTAACAAACTGGTGATAAATGGCACTACATTTGCCAGACCAGATGATATAGCAAATCTACAGGCAGATAAGTTCAGAGCAAACTTCAGTCCACTATCCCCCTGCCCCCCGGATGCCACTAAGGAGATAGCAAAATCCATGCCACCCTGTTACCACCCTGTTATCACCAGAGAACAGCTCCTAAAGGCACTCTCCAAAGAGCAGAACACCGTATGTGTGGGTCGTAATAACATACCATGGTGCCTCCTAAATCACTTGAAACAGGGCTTGTCTGTCTCCCTAACAAAGCTATTTAATCTCATCCGTGAAGCTAAGTTTGTGCCCATGGAGTGAAAGACAGCAATTGTCATTCCACTGCATAAAGACTCACCCAAGAAACTATGGACCCATTAATGTGACCAGTCTATTCTGTAAAGCTGTAGAAAAAATTGTCATGGATGTTATATGCAAAGACATAATACATCTACAAAGACTTAACCCTAGTCAGTTTAGGTTTGTCAAGAGGCGGTCATGCCTGCTGAAACTGGAGAACTACTTTGAGAAGGTTACAGAGGCCATAGAATAGGGCAAATCAGTTCATACACCCTATTTAGACTTGGCCAAGGCAATCCAAACTAGTTCTTTCTCTCTCACAGGTATAGTTGAAAAATTACAAAAAAATACAAATAAAACTCATATGCCACCCACTAGGTAGCAAACTGGCCTTCACAGAGAATGCAAGATAAAAATAGTTGACGCCATCATTACTAAATGGCCAGTCACACATGGATTTCCCCAAGGATCAGTACTGTGACCACTCCTGTTTGGCATTTACTACTTAGATGTCCAGGCCAATACAAATGGGTATGGTTGAGCACATTTGCAGATGACTGCAAGCTTGGAGCAGTCATAGACTCCCACAAAGGCATAAACATACTCCAGGAGGGTTTCACAGAAATGAGCAACTGGTATAAGAACAATGAGCTCAAACTAAATGAAAAAAAGAGCATAATCATCTCCTTCAGTAAATCACCCACTCTAGCAAACTACGGCATATCTCTGGGGATAGTGATCTAGCTTTTGACCAACAAGTATCCATTACATTTAGGAAGTCATTTTATATAGCACAGCTTTTAAGTGTAGTGTATCCAGGTCCAAGGAGGCTCTTCCTCTGTACTTGGCCCTTAACAGACAGATTGTTGAATACAGTGCTGACTTTGGTATGTTCCTGCACATGCAAATGCTTCAACTCGAATGCCCACATAAATTCCTTAATAAAAGAATCAAGGGAGTCTAACACATGAATTATAGTGACCATCTTATGTCACTGCCCCCACTCTCCTATAGACTGGTAAAGGATAACTTCTCCTTGCATTACAGTCTCATCAGAGAGTCCTGATGAACATATAATAATAACAGTGTCAGGATTTTAACCTTTTCAGTAATCCAAACAAGACATGCTGGAGAGAAAGGTGCATCTCACAGATAGATGCTTCCTCTGCTCTGGAACAGACTTCTCATCCATGTAAAATAAAGTGCTTCCCTGAACCAATTCAAACACAGTCTAGACAAATGGGAAACCACAAATTTATCCCTGGGGTGACACCTATGTCTGTGCTAGACAGTGGATGCTGATGTGCTACAAAAATGCAACTTGACTATTTCCTATGTATAAAAGGGAACAAGTAACACTTGGGAATTTTGCTTGGCTAGACTTAAAAAGGATCCCAGGCTGTTAGCCTTGTATGTTTCTATGTTACGAGTAGCTCGGGTTTGCATTTGTTTAGCTGAAAGACACAGCTGTTATGCAGTATCTGATAAACCATGATTGATGCATCAGATGTGCAGCTCATTTGCATTGGTTGCTTTTTTTTCCCTTATACCACAATCTTGTTTTTTAACAAAGTACTTCATATGCAATCTAAGAATTTTATTTGGTTATTTGTCAGCCTTTATTACTTAAAAGGACTGTTTAATTTACTTGCTTCAGAGATCTAATCACTGAGGATTATTCCTGCCATCTCCACTAACCACTGTAACCATGGTTTTGTTCTGTATATGCAGTGCTGAGGATGTGAAGGGTATATCCAAGCTTTGTGAAGTCACTCCCACTTCTATATTGACAAACTATTTACTATGGCTGCTTGGCTGATCAGTATTTCGATTTTTGCTTATAATACCTCTGATTCTGTTGGGATGGTGTTGGTTTTATAAAAGCAAACACTGAGGTTGCATGCATTACAATATGAAGTCAGGTATGAACAACTGAAATGCTATTGTTTGCTGGCTGTTTTATTCAGCTGGTGAAATAAACTATCCATCACTTACACTTCCCCACACATTTCCCTTTTCTGTAAAAGTGTAAGTGTGTGTGTGCTACTTGTGAGTACTTGTGTGGCTACTTAGCTTCTGATTGATTTGTACCATCACTGCTTACTGGCATTCAGACCTCTTCCTCGGCTGCAGCATGGGTATTTAATACAGTCCTACAGGCTCTTCTCCCACTGTATCTAAGCAGAAGAAGAAACAACACAATAAAGAGCTCTTGCCACTACTGCAGGCTGAAACAGTGCCTTAGCTATTAGTGAGTGAATCTGTAGTAGCCAACTCATGTTCCTCAGACCACTTGCTCTTCCAGGTTTCTC
Source organism: Protopterus annectens (assembly GCF_019279795.1). Classification (NCBI taxonomy): domain Eukaryota; kingdom Metazoa; phylum Chordata; order Ceratodontiformes; family Protopteridae; genus Protopterus; species Protopterus annectens. Next base: position 554,491,998 of record NC_056751.1, on the reverse strand, counting down.
TGGTAAAGTCCTTTCAACCACTGTTGAATGGAGGTTAACTCCATCCTCTTTGGCTGTTCCAGTATCTGATCTGGGCATGGAAGACCTATCTTCTTTGATCTGGGAGACAACTGGGGGGATGCTTCTCAGGGTAACTATGTAAAAAGTCCTCTTGACAGGGCTGAAGTGCCATCTCCTAGTTGGTCTTTTTCCAGGATGTTAACTGCAAAGAAAAAAACTGAAGATATGGTGTCTGTAAATATAATTGTCCTACCTTAGTCAGGCAATTATTACAGGCTGTTAATCCTGGAGCTGAGAAGCCCTTATCTGAGGGCAATTTCACTAAAGAAGTTATTAAGAAAAAATTGTCAGAGGATTCTGACATGGACAGAGACATGGCTTCTTTTCTTTTAGATTTCAAAGCCTATAAGTCTGATTCTGATGAAATCTCATTTTGTAGGAATTTTCTTTCTATCAAGTATTTCCAGGATGAATGAGATATTTTTGTGGGAACAAGTGGATGTCCCCCTGAATTGCAGAGATATTATGATATGTTACAAGTGGATATACCTTATCCTATACCTATCCCTCCCATTTTGCCAGTGTTGGAGAATGTTTTAATGCTGCTTGTAGTAATCCTGACTCAACCTTCAGTCCCCCAAAAGACAGACAGAGAGACTGTATAAAGTCCCTAAAACTAACAAATTTTAATTTTCTTATCTTAGCTCAGATCTAGCTGCTATATCTACCTCTTTGCCAGCTGGAAACAGACTGTTGGTCAATACCAAACCCTTTCCTATGGACCAAGAAGGCAAGGTATTGGACAGATTTTTTTAAGAGAATTCTCTCTACTTCCACTTTAACTTATAAAATTCTTTTAACTATCAGGCGCATGTGTGGGAGTTTATTCTCTTTTGTACAGATGGTTTGAGGAACTACTCAGCCGCAGTACCTGCAGAGGATAGCTATTTTCTGAATCCTGTTTCTCATATTTCTCAAGTATCTAAGAATCCTACTGTTTTTAATCTTTCTCAAGTATTTAAACATGCTTTGAATGTGCATGATTGTGCAGATATTGTATCTAGGGCCACTGTGTCTGCTACAGTTTTGAGGAGACATGCTTTGGGTACATAACCAAATGTTTGCTGATGAAGTGAAATCTGAAACTTTGAATTCTGCATTAGAAAGGAGGTTTTATTTGGCCTACCTGCTACTCAGGTCCTCAGACAATTTGATAAAATAGGGTAGTTGATTCAGTGACTAAGATTTTTAAAGCTTCCCTTTACAAATCTCCCAAATCGCTCCTTTTCTTTTAAAAAGGCAAAATAAGCAATCCTTGTCTCTACGCAAGGCAAACAGGGAGCAAAAAGATATGTCAGGAGGAAAACAGGAATCAAGGATCCTTCCTAAAAAGAGGAACAGCGTAATACTTCAGAATGACTGTAACAGCAGTCTAGCCCATTCCCCCCACCTCATCTCTAAACATCTGCCCCAGAAATTCGCTCTTTATCCTTTGGCAACAGATTTTTTCAGACTCTTGGGTGCTAAAAGTGGTACAGTTTACAGCTAGCACTGGAGATAAATACCTCCTTTTAGGGGAATATCTCCCCATCCTCCAAACCAAACTTTTTTTTCCCTCAGGAACCTCAAAACTTACTCATTCTAGGAGTCATAGAACTAGTGTCTTTAGATCAAAGGTGCAAATCCTTCTATTCCAAAATGTTTCTGATACCAAAACAAGAGCTCAGGGAGACCAGTTCTAGATCTGTCTTTTCTCACTTTATATGTGAAAGAACCAACATTCAGAATGTGACCCTTCGTATTCTATTCTCTCTCATTCATCCTTTGAGTTTCATGGTAACATTAGGCCTAAAGGATGTTTATTAGCACATTCTCATGGCCACACGTTTCAAGAAATTTCTCAGATTCCCTGTATCTGGATCACAATACCATTTTCCTGTAAAACCCTTTGGGTTATCTACAGCTCCAAGGGTGCTAGCTCTGGTGATAGCTCATTGCAGACTGCATGACATTCATGTATTTCCTTACTTAGAGACTTGCATATCTTTACAATGTATTTTCTTAGATGTCAGAGAGTCCTTAACGTGGGTTTCATTTATTACCAATATGGGATGTCAGACAAATGAAAAATGGAACGCCACGGCAACCTTGAGACCAAAAGTCCAAAAATTAAGCTGAACGCAGGTTTTATTAAAATAACAGCAAGCGTTTTCGCCACAAACCACTTGTAGCTTCTTCAGAGAAAAAAAAAATAACAACAAAAAGCACCCCGCCTAAATAAAATCAGGCAGGAAATGACATAAACAAAACGTCACATTTAGTTTAAATCAATAGACTTAAAAATAAAATTAATGCTCAGATCAACCAGATAACACAGCGCATACCCACTTCGTAATATTAAAAATGTATATATACATAACATTTTATCACAGATATAATGATGTTAACTTTTCATTACTAACAAAGGTATACTAAACAAACCCACCCATTAAGAGGTAAATGTAAGGTACAACAAAACCTCTCATAAAAAATGCTCATGAAAGCATCACGTATCCAAGAACTAAAAACATATACTAATAATGTTATAAGTGTATAAGTATCTAATAAAAATCACTAGAAATCTAAACATACATAATGACAAGAAGTGTGTAGTTGTCTATACCAAATTTAAGAGCAATATATGTAAAGGACAAAAAATCCTGTATAAATGAAAAATAAAAAATACAAATATAGTAACTATTTGACAGGCATCCCTAAGACTCATATTTCCAGGGAAAAAATGTCATCTCCTATAACTCCTTAGTTTTAACACTGCGGAAATGTTGCAATTTTCTTTGAGACCTGGGAACCTGAAGGCATCTAACTTAAGTTGCCATTCGAGTTCACGGTTCTCAAGGATAAGAGAATAAGGGCCACCTCTAATGCTAGTAGGGACATGATCAATTACCATAAAATCAAAACTGTGACCTGGGTAAGAGTAAATATGTTTAGCCAGAGCATTTTGACATTTGTTGTTCCTAATTGCATAAACATGCTCATAAATTCATTCACGGACCCTTCGGTCCGTCTTACCAATATAAAAAGCAGGGCAGCAGTTGCATAAAGCGGTATAAATAACAGATTTAGTTTCACAATTAAATTTGTGAAAAATCTGGTATTTTCTATTCCTAATAACAAAACTATTTCCTGTTCTAATCACCTTGCACCAATTACAAAAACCACATGGGAACATGCCTGTTCGTCTACTAAATGTGTTCTGTTTCATATTCCACTGTAATAGTTCTTTTAAGTTACTACCCCTCTTATAAGTAACTCTAGGCCGAAAACCTAATTTTTCAACTAGGAAAGAATTATTGGAAATGAAATGCCAGTTCTTACATAAAATAGACCAAATGGCCTGAGAATTAGTACAAAAAGTCGTGACAAAACTCAATGTAAAAGAGTATTTTGTTTCGGAAAAAGTTCCACCTAGATCCAAATTTAAATAAGAATCGGGTACAAAAGGAGGTGAAACTATAGGGAATGGACTAGTTTGATTGCCATAACCCTGTTTCAACAGGGGTTTATAAAACCCATCAATTCTCTTTACTGATACTTCCTCTATAAGTTCCTCCAATAAAGGTAATGGGTAGCCACAATTAGAGAATAATTCCTTAAGGAAATTACATTCAGAATTAAAGTTGACGATGGTGCTGCACATCCTTCCTGCTCGCACAAGTTGTCCCTTAACAATGGACTGCTTCTGCTTGAAGGGATGAGAACTTGAAAAATGGAGGAACGAGTTACAGTACGTCGACTTCCTGAAAATGGTGGACAAATACTCTTCCTTAGTAAGATCTTTAACTAGCTTAACATCGAGGTAATCTATCTCTAAACAGGAGAATTTGAAGGTAAATTTCAAAAATTCAGTAGTATTATTTAAGAGTAAACAAATGATTCTGCCTCATTAATGTCCCCCTTAAATAAAATAAAAATATCATCGAGAAACCTAGTATAAAACCGGACATGTTGCATCAGGTCTGGTTTATTCCTCAAGAAGTTCTTCTCCCAGTAGCCTACAAAGAAATTAGCAACGCTCGCCCCACAGGGTGAGCCCATGGCTATCCCCTGCTTCTGCAGGAAATAATCTTTATCAAAAATAAAGTAATTAGTAGAAAGAACTATATCAAGGAGTTCAGTAACCAACTCTATTTCCCTAATAGGAACCTCAAAATCTTTCAACAGCAAACCAATCCATTCCACAGCTTCTTGATGCGGAATTGAAGTGTACAAATCCACTACATCAGTAGTGAGGAAATTGTACATGGTGTCAAAAGGAATGTCATTAATATTGCTTAAGAAAGACCAGGAGTCCTTACACAACCCCAGAATAAACCGAAGATATTTAACCAAAATGCTATCTATGAGACGTGAACATGGATGTGTCATAGAGGACCTACCATCCACAAGTGCCCTCATAGGAGGGTTAAATAAATCCTTGTGGATCTTAGGGATACCAAACATCACCGGGATTTTTGGGAAGGTGATGTCGATGAAGTTATAAGTATCAGTATCCATCTTTGCAGCTAAAAATAGGTCCCTAAGATACCCTCTAATTCTCTGATAGGTCACATTTACTTCATTGATAGACGCTGCAGAATACGCCGGGGAATTCAAAACATGGGTCATCTTTTCTTTATATTGATGGTCATTGAAAATCACTAAACCCCCACCTTTATCAGGTTTAATGAGCCTGATGGGTAACCGGCAAAGATTATCCAATGCTTCCAATTGTTTTTTTGTGGTGTTAAGTTTACTTATGTCACTCCTACCTTGGGAGGAAGAGGTGGAAAGTTGATGTCTGAAATTAATCTCACATACATTTTCAGAAAGTTGCAACACAGAGTGCAAAGGTGGATTAAACACACTAGGGAGTTTTAATGCATGGCCTGGCTGGAATGGTTCATTGCTGAACAATACCTGTAGATTTAACTTACGAACGAAACATTTAAGATCAGTGATGACGTTAGCTAAGTCGCCTTGTTTGTTAGGTACAAATGAATTCCCAAAAGCCAGCAATTCTACTAGGTCTGCATTGAGAGCGACATCTGAAAAATTATAAATCTTAAAGTCGCCCTTCCTATTGGTGATAATAATAGGCGAATTAGCCCCAGAAGGTACACCAGGGAGGTGACTAATGTCTATTTGTACCTGTTCTTGTTCGCCCGATTCCGATTGTTGCGAGACCCTAAAAAATTATTGTTCCTATTGTTATTATTAGAGGGATGGCCAGGTTGGTGGTAATCATTGACCATCCTATTCTCTTTATTAACCTTAATTCTATTACTACGTCTAAGTTCTTGTGTAGGGTTCTCATCTACATCAACTCTAACATCATCGTCATCACAACCAGAGCGATCACCTAGGTTGGAATTAGGAATACCAGGGGTCTTACCCACAAGACCACCCATGTTGGCTTGTAATTCAAGTTTAGGGTACGCAGATTTATTGAGATAGGCAGCCCTATCTCTGATGAGTTTCTTGGACTTATTTGTTTTTAATTTGATCAAAAAGGCATCTATACTAGTCAAAATATGATGGTAATCATATTTGTACCTAAGAAAATCAATGTCCAATTTAATCTCATTGTCCAACACATTGATATCATTCGTAAGTACACAAATATGCTGAGTATAATGTTTCACAATTAATTGCAGCAGTTGTGCACCTTGTTGTTGAAAAAGAGCTTTCAAGTCGCCAAAAAAAGCCAAATCGACGAGCAAACCAGATGGAGAAAAGTTGTTACGTAATCCCTTAGGGATTAAATTCTCGGACAAACATTGCTCGAAATACGCAGATTCTAGCTGCATTTTCTTTAGTTTCAACAACTTAGTGTCCAAAAGTTTAAGCTTGTCTTTGATACATTCAACGCGTCTTGTATCCTGCCTTTGGGCACTACTAAAAGTGCCTGGTGAGTTTGTTTGAGCAAAAGAAAAAGAATCAACATTTTTAATCCACTCAGAAATGGATGGTAAACCATTGGAATCAGGGTTTACATTAGAGACCAAGACACCTGCACCTGTAAGAGAATGTCCACCACTACCGTTACTCCAATTAGCGATGTTGCCGGAGTCAGGGCGTTGTAGTAGAGAACCAGGAGCACCATCAGGACAAAGATTAGCGCCTCACAAATTACTGTCAGGAGCCAATACGGCATTCTCACGTAACGAGCTATCAGCCACAAAGTTAGAAACCAACGGTTGTCCTGGTGGAATCTGAATGTTGGGACTATCCGTGGGTGTCCCACTACAAATCGATGAACAAGGTGGATGAACAATCCTGTTTCCAGCACTGTGGTCCAAAACATCCATACGTGCATGAAGTTGATCGAGCCTTTGAGACAGAAAAGCCAATAAGGTGGATAAATCAGAGGTGCTATTACCAGCATTCGGAACACCTGCTCCAAACAAATTAGGACTATTTGGGCTGACAGGACTGCCGGTGGCCATAAAATAAACAAACTGATACCAAACAAGAAAGAAACCGTTGAAAAATGGAACGCCACGGCAACCTTGAGACCAAAAGTCCAAAAATTAAGCTGAACGCAGATTTTATTAAAATAACAGCAAGCGTTTTTGCCACAAACCACTTGTAGCTTCTTCAGAGAAAAAAAAATAACAACAAAAAGCACCCCGCCTAAATAAAATCAGGCAGGAAATGACATAAACAAAACGTCACATTTAGTTTAAATCAATAAACTTAAAAATAAATTCAATGCTCAGATCAACCAGATAACACAGCGCATACCCACTTCATAATATTCTTCATTGATTTTATTTTTAAGTTTATTGATTTAAACTAAATGTGACGTTTTGTTTATGTCATTTCCTGCCTGATTTTATTTAGGCGGGGTGCTTTTGCTTTTTGTTGTTATTTTTTTTTCTCTGAAGAAGCTACAAGTGGTTTGTGGCGAAAACGCTTGCTGTTATTTTAATAAAACCTGCGTTCAGCTTAATTTTTGGGCTTTTGGTCTCAAGGTTGCTGTGGTGTTCCATTTTTCAATGGTTTCTTTCTTGTTTGGTATCATGTCAGACAAATGTACAAGTCTTCCTTGGCTCTGTCATACAGGATTCTGTTTCTGGGATGCCTTCTAGCCACCTCTCAGCAAAAGGCTTTTCTTACACAGGATGAGGTAGATTTTTACCTGTAAACTTTCCTGAACTTCTCAAATCAGTCTTAGACTTCTTCAGTCCAAGAGAATATATTGGGATTCTAGGGTTCCTCTCCCTACGTTACACATGAGAACAATTCATGGACCCAACATCTTCATCCTGTGGAATTTTGGATTCCACTTTTGGGCTTTGTTAGAAAGTAACTGCATTAGTGGAGAGATCAAATGGCTATAAATCCAGGTCTTCCCTCAGATTCCAAGCAAGTCTGTAACTACAGATGCTTCTGATTTTGCTAAGGGAACAGTTTCAATGGAAGTAAAGGTACATATCCTGTAGAACTCCTCAGACAGACCAAAGTATACAAGTGTCAAAGAGATGTTGGCTGTTATCCATGCCTTAAAATCCCTTCATTATCTATGGTCCCCAGGACCTCTTCATGTGATTACAGTCAACATCATAACCAGGAGCCAGTAACACAAATACCAAACCAAGCAAAGGTCCAAAAATTGAACAGAAGGACATCAAAAGGCAGGAACCGATAAAAAATCCTTTATTTTACAGATTAAGCGTTTTTATCAGCTTATATCAAGAAGACTTCTTCAGAATCTGTAAATCCCATCGATTAAATCATTTAAATAACACAAATCACACACCACCTGACATAACTACTAAGAACATATAAAGAACCATCATGCCCTATTTTTTTAAAACATTTTGAAAACAGATGTAGATATAAATACAATAAAAGTTGTTTACAAAAACCAGTTGCACCACAAGGAGGCTAGCACGTAATACCAAACTCACAGACTTTAAAAAACGAACCAGCCAGAAAGGAATACAGCTTACTTTAGTCCACCAGTTTATTTGACGAAATAAACAGCAAGTCAATCCAGCACATACACCAAGATAAAACGCCAAAGCACGAACTCTTAACACTTAAAGCCAGCAAAACAAAAGTTCCTCGAACACATAAACGCTATGTCTCCACACTTGCGTTTTCGTTTCTTTCACTTCCTCAGATGTGAATGAATACATTGTACTACCCCCTTTCATTTTTATATTCAATCCCTAATTAGTTAATAGATAATTAACTTAATTTAATACTTTAATCGGGAACACATTTACTATGGCCATTTTATGCTGTTTCTCATTTCATCCTTGTGTAATGGTTAAAATTAAATCATATTTTCCTATAAAACTTTCACATGTAACATACACATTTTCTAAAAACACTTTATTAAAAATAGACTTGTTCTAAACATATAAAATTAATTCCTATGTTCAAATTTTTTTTACTTAATAAATACGAATTGTGTAACCTTATGTAAAACTTCATTTGTTGTTCTATAGCACCCTCTAGTGGTCAGTAGTACTTTTCATTTTATAAAATGCTGTTTAATTACATATTTCTAAACTTATAAACTCCTAAGAACTATAAACCTATACCATTAATCTTTCATTAAATAGAATGTGTATATGTACATAAAATATTTAATTCCTATTTCATCATAAATTTAACTCCCACAAAATGCACATTTATAATTTAGCTGCCCTTATTTTTAACACTGGGGCTAAAGTATTAAATTAAATTTAAAGTATTAAATTAAGTTAATTATCTATTAACTAATTAGGGATTGAATATAAAAATGAAAGGGGGTAGTACAATGTATTCATTCACATCTGAGGAAGTGAAAGAAACGAAAACACAAGTGTGGAGACATAGCGTTTATGTGTTCGAGGAACTTTTGTTTTGCTGGCTTTAAGTGTTAAGAGTTCGTGCTTTGGCGTTTTATCTTGGTGTATGTGCTGGATTGACTTGCTGTTTATTTCGTCAAATAAACTGGTGGACTAAAGTAAGCTGTATTCCTTTCTGGCTGGTTCGTTTTTTAAAGTCTGTTTGTTTACAAAAACAACTTAAAAATAAACACACCTATACATTTTATTAATGGTCCCTATACTGTGTAGGACCGTAACCTTAAAACACTGCTAATGGAACAGCTTTCATTTAACCCGGGGGGGAGGGGTGTATGCTTGCAATTCCTTGAACTCTAAAATATCTTTCCAAGGCCCACCCCTTGGGTTCTGTGTAACATGCTCAATACCAAAGAACAAAAACTCATGGTCTAAAAATTGACTCATGTTTAGCCAGGGCATTGGTCTTTTTAAGATTCCTTATATCCAATGTATGTTCATACACCCTGTTCCTAAACCGTCTGAGTTACAGTCAACATTACAATGATGTGGTGCACAAACAAAAATCTGTGCACCAGGTCATTCCCTATGTGCAGGCTGGCTATGAAGGCCTTGGAGGTAGCTTTACAGCACTCTATAATTCTGTAAACATCCTGCATTCTGTTTGAGCAAAATATAATGGCAGACAAGTTAAGCAGGAATGGGACGGACCCTTAGGAATGGAAATTAAATGAGGCCGTCTTCCGGGATTTGATCCAGTTGTGGGGATCACATCAAAGATCTGCTTGCCTCCTTTCAAAAAAAAAAAAAAAATGAACAAATTCTGCTCCAGTGCCCCTTGCAAGTAAGCCTGGAAAACAGAAGCATATTCATTCCCATGGTTAGATATGTTCCTTTACACATTTCCACCCTTTCCAGTGAAATGCAAGATAATTCTGAAGATTCAGAAGGACTCTCCAAAAATCATTGTGGTGACTCATTTTTGGCCCAAGCAATATTGGATGTCCTTCTTTATCACTGTTGCAGTGTTCATCACATGTGGGACTCTCCTGCCAAGGGTAGCCCAACATCAGGTCACTGTGCCAAAGCCTTTACATCCTCCCAGTGTCATAAGTTAGGCGTATGCTCCCTACACAGACATAGGACATGAAGTTGGTGTATATACGCTCAATACTCAGAATTTCTTTGCCGTCCGTCCAAACACCACAGTTGAACATTGGTGTGAATGCCCTTCACTGAGCTGGTTTGTACAGATCCATTTACAGGTAAGTGCCCCATTGGGGTTCCTTCTTTTCTTTGTGCACTTACAGCTAATGCCATCCTGGATGGGAAAATGTCAGTGTGGGAGGCAGACTCCCCATAAAGATCATCATGAGAAGTGTTCTGCCATGGTGCTTCACACTATCATAACTAATGTACCATTTGTCAGGCTTTTGTTGTCAGAAATCTTTGCAACTATCTGTCTTCTTTGTCCATCTAATTTGAGAACCAATGTCTCGAGCTTTTGACCCAAGGTACTATGGCTGAATCCGTCTGCCTCGAGGCACAGATGTCTCTCAAAAAGAAGATTAAAACATCTCAGTCTGACTTTGCTGCTGTCCAACATCCACTAGACATCTCTCTCGATGCAGATGAAGACCCTGGAGACCATCCAGTGCCGACACTGGTTTCCTCTGCCATGACCCTGTCAGAGGCCAGCAATGGAACTGGCTTTTCCCATATCCTCTGAGGCTGTACAGGTGTCCAGCACAGCTGTTGAGAGGGAACCATGACTGATCATTTCTAAGAGCCTTAGGGTGTTGACTATATTCTTGTTAGGGGAAACGGTTCCTGTTACCATTACAGGACTTTGAATGGCTCTGAGCCCCCTAGGTTGGTCAAAGCTGATGTCCCATTAAAATAAAAAACATATTCCTCCCATTGCTAAGGATCCTCCGATGGAATAGCAGGACTTTTCTCAGGGTTTGTTCAATGCCTTGATGGCATTGAAGCCCCCTCAGGGATTGTCTGTTCCTCCTTCTCCTTGGTCTTCTATTCCAGCCAAAAGGACTAGCGAATCTGATTCCTAGTGTGAGTGGGTGGATTCAAGATATGAATCCTTGGCCTATTACTCACAGATTACTTCACCCTTTGACTACATGTCAGAGAAAGAGGATTCCTTGAGTGTGTATTCACCCTTCGATGAGTTGACCTTTGGGGACATTGTGGTTCACATGATGGAGCGTTTTAAGTGGGACTGCTCCCAGGTCTCTGATATTCAGAAGAGGTTTTCTGAGTTGTTACATACTGAATTCCTAAACCTTCTGCTGTTCCCTGGTTTTGGATGCTTTGTTGGATACCTTTGTTGCTGTTGCTTTGGCTCCTGATTTCCGGTCTCCAGCTCCCAAGAAGCCTGACAACGTTTATGAGGTGCCTGAGGCCTTTAAGTACCTTTACAAGTATCCTTCTTCAGACACTGCTGGGGTTTGTGTTTCTTCTGACAAGCCATCTAAGCTTTTATCCTCTTCCAAACATCTCCCTTCTAATAAAGACATTTGGGCTATGGAGAGGCTGTGGAAAAAGGTTTATACTTCTGCTACTATGGCATTCAGATCCATAAATTATCAGACCCATATGGCCAGGTATGTTCTGGTCCTTTTGTCTCAATGTGGGGGAGTCCTCTCAGACCTACCTAACTCTGAAGCTAAGACTGCTGCCCTCTCCTTATTGAGTTCTACTTCACAAGGTAGCCAGTCACTCTATCAAATGTACTTATGATGCAGCTGATGCATCTTCTAGAGCTGCTGATTCAGGTTCAGTTATGAGGAGACACTCTTGGCTTTGCCTCCAGGCCTTACCTGATGATATTAAGGCCAAGCCCCTAGATGCTGCTTTGGACAACCAAACATTCTTGGTGCTGCTACTGGCATATTTACGACTCAAGACAAAAGTAAAGTTATGCAGGATCTTAAGCAATTTTTTTTGTTTCTCTTCTCCCCAAATTTCATATCCTAAGTCTGCCTTTATTTGCAGGTGACCTTGTCAGCTTTCTAAAGGGAAAATGGTTCCTAAGTGCTTGCTTTCTGATAAAAGCACACAGACTTCTGAGGCTCAAAAGCCCGCTTTTCAGGATAAATCTGCATCAGTCTGGTATACCTCCCAGCCAGGTTCCCCTCTCTGTCCTCATTGGCAACAGATTACTTCAGACTGAGTTACTTTACATTATCTTTCACGTTTATTTTATGACATGGAAATCCCTTCCCCCTTCTCAGGTTGTCTTCAACCTTCACCAGACCAACTTCCTCACTTTTCTGTGGTTCTTCAGGATTTATTGGATTGGGGAACCATCCAACCCATTCTGGAATCCCAGCAATGAACAGGGTTTTACTCCAGAATGTTTCTGGTTCCCAGAAAGAGGGGACATGGAGATCAACACTTTTCTAAAGATTTTTTCTTCTTTCTGGATGCGTTCCTTCCAGATGCCATTTCCACTCTTACATCCTCAGGCTTTTCTGGTCTTCCTAGACCTAAATAATGTCTGTCTTTATTTTTCTTCTAAGACTGCATATCTTCATATTCTCATTTACCATCTCTTCAGGAAGTTTTTTCTTTTCTCTTTCTTTCTCTCTCTCATTTTCATTTTTCTGCTTTGCCCTTTGGGTCTTTCTACAGTCCCAAGGGTATTCAACTATCTGGCCCCTGTCATAGCCTTTTGCAGGCTTTGAGGAATCCAGATATTCTCAAATCTGGATGATCTGCTTCTTCAGGCTCCCTCCCAATCCTGGCTTCTTCAGGATCTGAACTTTTCCGTGCTTCTGCACAGTCTGGGATTCACCATCCTCTGGGCCCATCTCATTTGCTCACTCATCTGAGTGCAGTGAGATCATATTCTGATTTCAGGCACTCCTACTGTGTTCAAAGAGAGCATCTGGGAAACAGACAAAAAAAATTAAGCTTATTTCCTGCCTTTCCTGTTAAGTGGTATAGACTATTTGTAGGCTTCTGAGCCCCCAAGCCCTTCTGTGTTTGAGGGAAGCCTTCTAGCTTGTTTTTTTTCTTATAACTAGCCAGTTTTCTAGTTTCAGCACTCAAATCTGTTTCTTTGATCTCAGCACTTGTTCAGATAAAAAAAAAAAAAAATTTTCATCTGCTTTTACTGTACTTGTGTTCTACCTACTTCATTTTACTTTTGCATCATCTTAAAAATACTCAATTGTATTTATACTGCTTGGTGTAACTCATTCTAAGCCTTTTGTTTAAACACTTGGGCTTCGGACCAGTTGTTTTGCACTGAGAGGGTTTGTGGTCTGCACTGTAGTGGCAGAACAGGTAGCTTACATCCTTCTAAGTTGGGAACTGCTGATTGAGGGCTCAGTGTCTGTTATTCTAAAAGTGTATTAATTCTGGTTTAAGCACTTGGGCTTTCAGGCCAGTTATTTTACATTAAGAGGGTTCGTGGTCTGCACTCTTGTGGGAGGAGAGGCTGGACTCTGCCCTTCTGAGCTGGGAATTTCTGGTTAAAGGCTTATAGTGCGTGCATATCTGAACTGCTTCTTACTGAAGTTGGTGCGCCTTGTTTGCTCTGGCATAGACTGAATTCGGGCCTGCTGGATCTAGCTTTGTTTGTGTAATTTGAGCACTAATCCAGACATTCTCTAAAGTATTCAATTGTATTAATTACTGCTTGGTTGTAACTTGATTAAAGTGTAGCTATCATTCTAAGTCTTTTGGATTAAGCACTTGGGCTTCAGACCAGTTGTTTTACATTAGGAAGGTTTGTGGCAAGCACTGTGGTGGCAGGACAGGTAGCTTTCATCCTTCTAAGTTGGGAACTGCTGATTGAGAGCCCAGTGTCCAAGTGTATTAGTTCTGGTTTAAGCACTTGGGCTTCAGGCCAGTTATTTTACATTAAGAAGGTTCGTGGTCTGCACTCTTGTGGGAGAAGAGGCTGGACTCTGTCCTTCTGAGCTGGGAATTTCTGGTTAAAGGTTTATAGTGCCTGAACATTTGAACTGTATCTTACTGAAATTGGTACACCTTGTTTGCTGTAGCATAGACTAGATCCAGGCCTGCTGAATCTAGCTTTGTTTATATGCTTGTTGTTTGTTTGCTTGTTATTTCCCTGGAATGCTAATTCCACCTAATACGCTGACTTCTCAGCTTCTGTGGATCACTAGTGATATCTGCATTGCTTACTGTACTTATTTCCTTGTTTCACTTGAAAGAAAGTTACTGTTTGTCATTTTTGCATTTAGTTACTTGTAACACATTGCACTCAAGTTACCTGGCACTTGCTCACTAAAGCCATTATATAAGTCAGAACTAAAAATTAAAAGCACTACACCCTCACTCCCCACTGGCCCTTGTTTTCAATTATTAAGGAATTCCCAATATTATTCTAGCATGTCCAAAGGTCAGTTGTCAATCTCCTCTCCGGTCCAGCTGGTGAATCTGGGAATCTTGAGGCAATGTTATAACTGCCTCATGTACACAGACAACCCTCTCCTCCTCCCACATAACACAAATACTTGCGAGAGATGCAGCTATTTAGCCAAACTGGAGGCTGAGCTCTCTCACCTCAGGACTAGCAAGACCAGACAGGAGGAGAAGGCAACTACACACACCACAAAACCAGCCTCACATAATGCTACCACACCACTGAATCAAACACATAAACACACAAAGACATACTCGGAGGCTCTGAGTAAAAATTTACCTAAACAGCAGAGGCCTCCAAAGCAGACACCCAAACAACTGCTACCTCAAGACACCCCACAAGCAACACATAAACCACAAAATCAGTGTGCAAAGCAGTCACAGCCCTTAAGGGCAAATACAACACCAAACATACTTGTCATAGGTGACTCCATAGTCAGACACACTGACGTCCCACTCACCAGGCTGAACAAGGAGAGGGTCACAGTAAGCTGCCTATCGGGTGCTAGAATCTGCCACATAACACAAGCACTCGGGTCACTCCAGGGCAAGTACAAATATGACACAGTCATTGCCCATGCTGGTGTGAACGACCTGAGACGCACCTCCCTGGACTACATGAAAAGAGACATAGAGGAGCTCTCTGATTATGTAGCCCAGGCAGGTATGACCCTGACCCTGAGCAGTATCCTTCCTTCACCAAGAATGATGCCACAATATAGAGACAACATGATCAGCTTTAACAATTGGCTTAATGTCTGGTGTCATTCAAAGGGGATCCAGTGTCTGTCTGCCTGGGATGACATGCTTGACAAGCCACGCTGCTTCGCAAGGGACGGCTTGCACCTGTCAGGCCTGGGATTCCAGATATTGGCTAAGGCTCTTGCCACCCCCATAGTGCCGTTTTTAGGCAAGGCTCAAATTCTAAACCTACCACCCTAGAAAACAAAAATGGGAAGAAACTGAGGGTAATGCTGCTCAATGCCAGAAGTCTAAATCTCAAAATGCACGCACTCGAGGCCCTTCTCAGTATGGAGAACATCGATGTCTGTGCTGTAACTGAAACCTGGTTCAAGGCTCCTGAGAGCACCCTGGCACTATTAGGTTTTACCTCATATCATGCGTTCCGCCCCAAAACCCGGACCACACCACAAAAGGAGGGGGTGTATCCATATTCATAAAGGATACCCACACCTCCATGTTGGTGGCAATGCACAAAGCTTCGGAAACCATCCAGGTGCAACTAACCATAGGCAAAACTGCTCTACAAATTGTAGCATGCTACAGGCCACCCTCTCAAACTCAGGAACCCCACACAGCCTTCCTGAAGACACTGGAGGGTATAAATGTATCTCCAAACACCATCATATTGGGTGACTTCAACTACCCGAATATAGACTGGGAACATTACTCAAGCCCAAACTTTCTAGCCCAACGGTTCCTGGAGTTCATAAATTCAAATGCCATGGAACAGCTAGTCACTGTTCCCATGAGAGGAGAAAATATACTAGATCTCATTATCACAAACATGGGGACAAAATGCTCCACACCGGAAGTATATCCCTCATTGGTGAGATCTGATCATAAACTAATCTCACTGGAAATCCACATCCCGCCCCCACCCCAAACAAAAAAGACCACAGTGAAGAACTTCTCTAAAGCAAACTTCACACTACTCAAGACTGGTGTGGTATCCTTCAAGGCCCCTGAGCCAGTGGAAACCACAACCCAAGCTGTGGAAGCCCTTACAAATGCCTTCTATGAACACCTCCAGGACTGCATGGATCAGGCAATCCCAAATAAAACCAAGACTCTTTCCACAAAGGGCAAACGTCCAGTCTGGTGGACCCCAGCCATTAACAAACTTTACAATAAGAGGAGAAAGCTATTACATGATAGAACAAAATCCATAAAAGGGAAGTCACCCCTGATCATTATTAGTAAAAATAAAATCAACTAAGGCCAATTTTGAGAGAAAAATTGCCATGGATTCAAAGGACAATCATAAGGCCTTTTTCAGCTATGTTAGGAACCTGGGTGGAAACTCCCAGATATGCTCAGAATTAGTCCAAAATGATACAAAAATCACTGAACCCACAGACATTGCCAACATACTGGCAGACAGGTTCAGTGCAAACTTCACCCCCCTCTCCCCCCCAAAGGAGAGATAACTATCCCAGCGGAGTGTAGCCTCCCAGACATCTCAAATGCGCAGGTGAAAGCTGCTCTCTCTAAAGCTAAATGAGGAATTAAACCCGCACATAAAGCAGCTGTTTAATCTCAGCCTTACCACAGGATACGTGCCCAAGGAGTGGCGTACGGCAACTGTGGTCCCACTCCACAAAGGCGGTGCCTCTACGGACCCTGGTAATTACCGCCCCATAAGCTTAACAAGTCTAGTCTGCAAAGCTATGGAGAGGATCATAATGGAGTTCATAAACAAAGATATAGGGGACTTGCAGACATTGGACCCGACCCAGTTTGGCTTCGTGAAGGGCAGATCATGCCTTTTGAACTTGGTCAACTTCTTCGAAACAGTCACCAAGGCCATTGATGAGGGAAAGGCAGTCCATACAGCCTACCTTGACCTTGCAAAGGCTTTCGACACAATACCCCACTCGGGTATTGTAGAAAAACTTACCAGCTTAAATGTAAACCCATAGGTCACAAGATGGGTTGCAAACTGGCTTAAGGACAGAACCCACAGGGTTAGAGTTGCTGGCGCTATGTCAGACTCCCAAGCCGGTCACAAGTGGTGTCCCACAGGGCTCGGTCCTTGGCCCCCTATTGTTCGGCATCTACTTCTCAGAAGTACAGGCCAACATGGGAGGACTTTGGCTGACAAAGTTTGCAGACGACTGCAAACTGGGCGCCATAGTGGAAAGTGCATCGGACATGGATATCCTTCAGAAGGGACTCACGGAAACAGATAGCTGGTGCCAGAGCCATGGCCTGAAGTTAAACGCCAAAAAATGTATAGTCATACCCTTCGGGAAAAACAAGGTAACCCCAAGCTACCATATAGGTGGCAATCCACTAAGCACAGAAGAGGTTATCAGGGACCTGGGGACCCAGGTTAACAGTGGCCTTTCTTTTGACTCTCACATTGCTAAAGTGGTTAGAAAGACCTTCTACATTGCCCACCTGATCATGAAGGGATTCACATCCAGATCTAGTGAGGTCATTGTTCCCCTGTACTCTTCACTTATCAGACCAATGATCGAGTACAATGCCCCATTCGGGATGTATCTCACCCGACATCTGCAGCAATTGGAGAGACCCCAAAAGTTCCTCACCAAAAGGATAAAGGGACTCCAAAATCTGTCATATGCTGCCAGATTGAAGAAAATCCAGCTCTATTCAGTCGTATACCGTCTGCTCAGAGGTGACATGTGCCTGACATACAAGGCCATGTCCAACCCGGAATTAATGGACATGCTCCACCTCAAAAAATCCAAATCCACCAAAACCACTAGAGCAAGCGACTTAAACCTTAGCACGGATATAAATAGGACATGCCGGAGGGATAGATTTATCACTCAGAGACTCCCTATGCTGTGGAATAAAATCCCGGTCCATGTGAGGCAGAGCACCTCGCTGGCTCTGTTCAAGAGAAATCTTGACCTGTGGATGGGAGATCGTAGGTTTACCCCGGGAATCATCTCTGTGTCACTGCTGGACAGAGGCACAACAAACTAATGGGCACAGTATTTTTTCATATAAGGGGTGGTGTAAGCCACAAAACTTTGGGCTAGGCTTATAAATGCCTTAGGGCAGATAGCCTAGTATAAACCTATGAACCTATAAGACATCAGTTCTAACTTCTTAAGACCACATTTTTCTGGGTTGCAGAATCCAAACCATTCCAATGTTGGCCTTTTTTTCTTCCCTAAGGTTCGGTCCCCAACAACTTTCTTCTAGTTTCTGCTTCTCCATTCCCTATTTCCTATAAGGGAATTTTTAGAGCCTTAGGGATCATGGCTTCTACCATTGTCATGTTTCTGTTTGCCATGATTCATATGAGGAAGCTTCAATGGTATTGAAAGACAGTTTGGCTCCATTAATGCCACCTTCTGGAGTTTACAGTTCCTCTGCTACATTGTCACAAACTCAAGTTTCATTGGTGGATTCTGCAAAGCTCCCTCAATCCAGACATGGATTTTCATACTCCTGCCCCTAGTTAAGAACTGTTTTGGGGTGGGGAGCCTCTTACAACAGTCTGAAGGTTCAGCATCTGTGGCTCGTTCATCAGTGGTCAGACCACATCAACATAAAAAGAGATGAGGGTTCTCATTCTTGCTCTACAGGTCTTCCATTCCTTCACTTTCCAGGCCCTGTAAAGGTCTTTGCAGACAACACTACAGTCATGTGCTGCATCAACAAATGTACAAGGTCTTATCTTCTTTACAGACTAGCCCTTCAGGCCTAGCACTTTGCTATCCACCATCAAGTAGTTTTTCAGGTGGTGTACATCCCTTCTGAACACAACCTTGTGACAGACTGTCTGAGCAGGTCCAGAACACAACCTCACAAATGGATTCTTCACAGAGAGGGGGTTTTGGACATAGTACATGGGAAGGGTATGCCTGAAGTGAATCTTTTTGCCTACCCTCCGAGTAGGCAGCTTTCTCACTTCTGTTCCAGAGTTCCAAGTCCTTCAGCTTGGAAGGTGGACACTGTCCTTTTCTTGTAAGGGAATGTTCCTATATGCTTATTCTCCTCTTCCTCTGCTTCACAGGTACTGTTCAAGATCATGAAGGATTCCCCCACAATCTTGTTGGTAATTCCTTTTTGGCCCAGATAGCACTGGTTCCCCCTCCTGTTTCACCTGGCCAGGGGCAATCATCTCAAGTTACCTCACTGGATGGAACTTCTGACACAAGATAAGGGGTCTTTCATTAACCCTTACTTGTTCACTCTTCAACTGATATGTTGGGTGATAGGGGTTTGATCCGATTTAGTCATCACTTTTCTGATGATGTGCTTA
Source organism: Protopterus annectens (assembly GCF_019279795.1). NCBI lineage: Eukaryota > Metazoa > Chordata > Ceratodontiformes > Protopteridae > Protopterus > Protopterus annectens. The sequence goes on along the minus strand of NC_056751.1, from coordinate 554,472,753 downwards.
TGGTTCTGCACAAGGCCAGAAAATCCTACATAGATAAATGGAAGAGATTTTCTGTTTGGTGTCTTAAGCATCATGAGGTCCTTTCTCAGTGGGGGTCCCTTTGGTCCTTTCTAACTTGTGTGAAATGATGCTGGCCTAGCATATTCTTCTGTTAAAGCTCAGTTGTCAAAGATCTCTGCTTGCCTGTCCTTGAATCCACCATTGGCCTCTCATTTTGAGGTCAAGCAATTCCATAAAGTGTCTTTTATATGATGCCTCCAAGAAAAACTATTCCTCCTTCTTGGGACCTCAAATTTTGTCTTTGAAAAATTAACTTGGGCTTCTTTTGAGCCCGCTTCTTCCTATTTGCAACATTGCACCTGAAAGACTGTTTTGTTGGTTACTCCTTTTTTAGTCAAGAGAGTTTCTGTACTTCAGGTTCTGCTTGCGGGTTGTCAATTTCTGATTTTTCACAGGGACAGGGTAATTCTGCATACTAAATCTTCTTTTATGCCCATGGTGGTCAGTGAGTTGTCCCAAAATCAGTCTATCCAGCTGTCTTCCTTTTTTTCTTTCTGTGCAATTTGCTAGTGAAGATTTCTTCACACCTTGGATTTACATAGACAGCTCAGATATTATTTGGATAAAACAAAGGCTATCCACAAATCTGAGCAACTTTTTGTTTCTTTTTATACCAGAATATTGGGTTTTGCAGTTTAAAAGCAAACCCCCTCATCCTGGATTTCTAAGGTCATTTATTTTTGTTGTTCATTTCATGGTAAACAGCTTTCTGGTTCAGTTCAAGCTCATTCTATGAGGTTAGTAGCCTCTTCTGGACCTTTTTTCAAAGGTTTGGATATTAGATCCATCCTTGAAGCTGCTATTTAGTCCTCTGTCCATGCTTACACTAAATATTGCAAGTTGGATGTCTGGATTTTCCAGGACTATCCTTCATGGGTTTGTGGAGGGCTCCTCTGTGCCTTCCCCCTGTCATCCTTTACAGTAGCTTTGGTAATCCCCCACATGTGTGAAATACTGCAACAGTGATATGGAGGGGACACAGCACAGTTGTGAAAGATCTTACTGTAACAGTAGATGTCCTTTTCACTGTTGCATTATTCAGTTTCTCCCTCCTCCCCAGTTTTCACTCTTTCTTCTGTTGAGAACACTTTGCTGGCAAAGGGGTCTTTGACTTTCTTGCCTTATTTCTCTTCTGCTTCTCTTTCCCCCAGGACGTATATGTTAGTTCTGAGTATTGTGCATGTGTATATCACCTTTATACCCTACACCTGCATGAGGAGCAAACGCCTGACGCATGACCCTAGGAGGATGTAAAGGCTTTGGTGTACTGGCCGAACATTGGACCATCTTTGGCAGGAGATCCCACATGTGATGAATACTGCAACAGTGAAAAGGAAGACATCTACTGCTGTGGCAGATCTTACACAACTCTATTTTCTTCCTTCTTATGGAATTGACCAAGGGCAATTACCAGAAGCTTCCTCAGACTGGACCTAATCACATGTGACAAGGGGAGTTTAATACACCCATGTCTCAAAGTCAACTAACTTACAGAATTACTCAATTTTTTGTACCTTTTAGACACCTCCTTCATTATGATATGTAGCAGGTACTGAAGCAAGCGATAACACCTGTTAACTGAAAATCTTGTATTGTCAAGTAGAAAAGATTTTCTAGTTGGTATCTAGACAGTAACCAGTGTCCTAGCAGGGATTAGGTACAACTGGTTCTGAAATATTTGCACAAGTTGCTTTCTCCTAACTTGTCTTATTCCTCTGTCAAGGTACATCTTGCAGCCATTTCAACATATTGTCCCAAGGATCCTCCCCTTTCTGCTCTGTTTTTGGTAAAACTGTTTCTGATGAGGTTTTACATCTTAGCCTCCTAGAAAACAGGTGGCTCCTTCCTGAGATCATAATTTTGTTCTGGAAAAGTTAACTAGGTCTCATTTGAACCAGCTTGTCAGGTACTTTTTCTTGCAGTGGCATCTGCAAGACGATTATTTGAGTGGCAAGTTCTTATAGTGGGTGAGGCCTGTTTGATCTTCCATAGAGATAGGGTCTCATTAGAAACAGATCCCTCATTTATGCCCAAAAGTTGTTTGAGTTTATACTGAGTCAAGCCACCAGCTTCATAGTGTTCTATCCAGATGCTCAGAACCAGAGAGAAATGATTCTGCGTACTCTGGATGCATATAGGCAGCCTTTAGAAAAGCAGATTAGCTATGTATTTCATATGATGGGACAAAGAAATCACAACCAGTGTCAAAACAGATGATTTGAAGGTAGATGTCAGCTATTGCCTTTTGTTATACTCACCATGGTAAGTCATTTCCAGGCAGTATTAAGGCTCACACTACATGAGCCTTGTCATCTAAGATCTCATTCTGAAATGGGGTGGACTCGAGAAGCATTCTAGAACAGCAACATGGTCCTCTGTGTACATACTTTAACAAAGCATTACATACTAGATTCCCTTTCCTGGTAGAGGTTTTGATTTGCTAGGACTATTCTCCAAGGGTTCCTGCATCCATATACTTCATCCTCCATGGTTGGATAGGCTTTGGTAATTGACCTATGTATGCAAAAAGCTACTGCAGCAGCAAAAATAATGAACATAGTACAGTTGTGTAAGTTGCAGTTGCTATGTATTTGTCTAAATAGGCAAATAAAAAGGTACCGACCATAAAACATTGTTAGGCATACAAAAATGCCATTTTAATAAATGCTTTTTTTCCAAATATAAAACAGGAACTTCATCAGATTAAAAATTCACTCACCATTTCCTGTTTTATAAACTTGTCCACTGCTACCATGTGGCCAAAAAAGTAATTACATGAATGGAAAAACATTTCCTTTCAAACCATGCAACACCTAAATACAGTATAATAAAACTTTAAAAATTCATTTTAAGCATGTTACAATATATGTACTTCTAAAATTACCTCCCACACACATGGTTTGTATGGAAAAGTAATTAAAAAAGTAGTAAAAATTTTAGGGTCTATATCAGAACATCGAAGTATTAAAACTTCGAATGTTCTGATATCGAACAGTATTCAGTGAACGCTAAGAATAGCGAAGCTGCAGAACAGGAAATTGTTTCCTCAGGAAAGAATTTGGTTGGCCGTTTCTGTGGCTTCGCTATTCTTAGCGCTGTGGTGGAAAGTTATGGGTTGGGTTCAGGTAAGTGTGCGATTGTTTGTACGTTAGGGTTAGGGGCAGGTTAAGTGAGTTAGGGTTAAGGCACGGGTTAGGTGAGTGTGCGATAGTGATGGACCTTAGGGTTAGGGTTTGGGTTAAGGTTAAGTGGGTAGATAGTAGTGTATGTTTAGTTTAGTGTAGCTTTAGATGTAGGAATTTAAGTATATGTGTGTGGTTGCTGTTTGTTTGATGTGCTTGTGTTGTGTGTATGTGTTTCGGAGCAGCAACTTTTTTCCATAGGAAAAAATTTGCTGTTCTGAATGTTTGATATTTTCATGTTTAGATGTTTTGGGGCCGATGAAATAGCATTCACTATTTTCATCTTTCGATAACGTAATATAAACGCAAATTTTATAATGGCCCTTTTAAGGAACAAGTACAAAATGGCAAAACAAATTGTCTGAGGTCCTTTTTCTTGCTTTGCATGCAATGCAGCAGTTCATTGTAAGCAGATGATTTTTTAAATCTGGAAATATGTAATTTTAATTAAAAATAAACCCAAAATTTGTCTTACTGTTGCTCCCCCTTGTTTCATGTTCGCACAGCAATGAATACATCTCACATATGTATGCAATGTCCTGACATCATTCTGTGGCTTCCTGAAATTTTAAACAGTGTGGTTGCCTGTGATCTGTCTGTTTTCGCATTAATCCACATTGCAAACAGACTGCTTCTTATAGGGGAGATGAAAGATTGTGTGATAAGCTGGTAAGTAAATGAATTTCCTATCCTCCAAAAAAGAAAACAAGAATCACAAATTATGTTTTTGTTTTCCAGGCACGCCATTCCTGTCACTGCCTGACTGCAGTTGTTCTTGTTGCATGTAGAGGACTGTGGCTATTGTCGTGCCCTATTAACCTCAGCACACTATGTGTCTAATCTGCTGGTTATGTTTTGATTTACAGGGTCAGTTCAACCCTTCACACAATTTCCTGAAGCCCATTCCTCACATATAATTATTTAAAGCTTTTTAATACATGGAAGTCTGCTGTTTAGCACATAGAAAGCCACAGTATATGACCAACATACTCAGTGGCAAGAAAGATTTAAAGAAACAGCACTTGCTTGCTCTTTGATTTCCTCCTGAAGTGAATGGGATATGTTAATTTTGTTTCTTCTTCCTGCTTCTGATTGTGCAAGAATGTTTCTTAGCTGCCCACCAGGTGTTGAAGTTACTTGTTAATGTTTAGTGGACCTGATTCAGAATTTATAACTTTTGGGATCCCTAACATGGAAAGTGGCTGGTAATATGTTCTATGTTTATAGAAAAGATGCGTGTTTCTATATAGGGTAAATAATGGGTGGTCAAAGGCTAAAAATATCGTCAGATTTTACATATTGCTCTTATAAACTTAAAATGTTTCTAGTATTTCAGGATTCATCTTAGCATGCATTTTTCTGAAGGATATGAAGTCTAAAACTTAGTATGACCATATTTAATGACTTCAATTATAAGTGATTTAGCTAAACAAAACACAAACCAAGAATATGAGGCAAACAGCTGGATTTTCTGCCGAAATCTATAAAGGTGAGAAGTCTGAATTTAGCTCTCAATGAATCAAGGATAAATCTACTCACAGGTATAATTCTATAAGTAATCGGGGACAATCAGCGCCACATTTAAACTGCTGTTACTATTACCTTGAGGCGCTGACCAAATAACACCAAAGAAATATAAATTTTCTGGAGTACAAGTGTAATTAAGCTCATTATTTGGTAAATATAATTTGCCATCTTTTCTGCAAAAAGTCACTAGTTTTATTAGTGACTAAGAGAGATATAGCTAAAATGTGAATATAAGTCATGGACATCCCTGAAAGTCAGGGACAGTTGACAGTTGTGTCATAAGATATATGCTGTAGTGTATTAGAATTGTTGATGACTTTGATGTCCAGATTTTTAAAAATTTTTTTCAGTTTCACGCGTCACCTGTTCTCATGCAGGTTGTTTTTTTTTGGGTCATAGTAAAAATAACTTCTTTGAAAACTTAATGTCTAGCAGGCGGAGTAACATGTCTGCTCTGTCCTAGCCTTTGCATGTTTTTGCTTCAATGGACTAGGTCATCCAGAAGGCTTTAATATCTTATTGTAAAACACACACACAAATAGTAATCACCTCAAAAACAAATCTGTGTTACAGCATGGTTGATGTCTCTTCTGGGATCAGGTAACATTAACGGTAATACAGTGATGTCTGTCACTGCAGCTGCTGATGATTTCTTCTGTTGTCACACACTTGCGTATTGGTGACATGATGTCATTCTAAGGTGGGATATAGTGAGATATGTCTCAGGTTAGGTTGTGTGGCATGGAGAGAAGCTCTGCTTATATCACACTTTTGTCCTGTTCACTATCTCTCATTCACACTTGCCTCTGTAATGTATTTGACTCAGAATATTGCATACGTTCAGCTACATGTTCTTATCCTTCCCGTTGGGTTTTGCTCTTCCTACATTCAGGTTTTCAGGCAGACTACAGCATGTGTTCAAGCAGCACCAGCCACAACCTTGCAGCACTGTCATGCAGAATATGATCTCCTGTGCAACCCTATAGCTATCAGCCAAGGCCCTCCAACAACAATCTGTTTCCACCATTGCTACAATTCATAAGCAAACTGGCTGCAGAACGTTGAACAACAGAAGAACACTTTGTAGGAAAAAAACAGTTTTATAAAGAGCAAAGGTTTCGGGCAGAACCCTTCTTCAATACTAATACATTCAAGTCTAAAAACTGAAAGCTTAAATGCAGGTCTAAAGTCACATGACCAGCAGCCAAATGAAATCATGTCACAAAGCATAAGAATGACACAATACTAAAAAATACATAAAATGTAGATAAAAAATATTAATAAAATGCAATAACAAAAAATCAGCAAATTTTACTATTACGTAGCCTCAATAATATAGGTTTTAAACTAACCATACTATTATATTGGATGAACTGAAGGTAATATTGGGTGATAGACCGTATTTTACCTATAGAAATATGAAGACGATTAAGAGTCTATTATGTTATAAGGATTTTTATAAACCTAGATATATGCCTAATGCTGTAAAGCTTGGTACATTTCAATGCTTTAATTGTGTTACTTGTACTTATATTTTTGGCAATGGCAGCGATACATTCACACACCCCACCGATGGTAAAATTTAAAATTTTAAAATCTCAGCTACATGCAACATGCCGTTTGTTGTTTATTTGGCCACGTGTAACTCTTGTACCTCATTCTATGTGGGTAAAACCACACGTAAATTGAAGGAACGTATTATTGATCACAACTCTGAAATTAGGAGATGTTGTGATAGGAATGCATTATATAAGCACATAAATACCTATGGCCATGAACATACTTTTAGGTACAAAGTGATTGATGTAGTATGTCCTAATATAAGGGGTGGTGACATTAACAACTATCTTGAAATTAAGGAATTTGAATGGATTTTGAGACTGGCTGCTGATTCATTTCCTGGTCTCATTAGTATGGTTAGTTTAAAACCTATATTATTGAGGCTACGTAATAGTAAAATTTGCTGATTTTTTGTTATTGTATTTTATTAATATTTTTTATCTACATTTTATGTATTTTTTAGTATTGTTATTTGCTTGTCTTCTGCTCCACCTGTAGCTATGGTGAGTACCATCTTATGCCAACCACTCGAGAGAATTGTTGTTGCTGGTCATATACAGTAGAGGGTGAAATTTTTGCCAGAATAGATGGTGCATGCTGCTCAACCAAACACACATTATTTAGTGCAATATGCCACACTTGAGGCGTGCTTATGTCTTCCCTACACAAGTATGTAGAACACGTAGGCCCAATTGGAGAACAAGTGCCACTGGATTATATGTGACTTCTAAAATAGTTGTTGTCGTCGTCCAAATTGATGTCTGACAGTACATCCCATAACAGTTCCTTGGAGTAGCATATAATTGTTGCAGAGTCTGCATTTAACAGTGTTCCACAGTTTGTGTATTTATCTGCCTTCTCTCCAGTATTACCTGCAATGTATGGGCTATCGATGTTTCATAGGTAGGTACTAGGCTATTGGCCCTAGGGCCTGTATAAGCCTAGCCAAAAAATGTACCCTGGCTTTCGCCACCCAAGAAAATTATTTTCATGTGCCCCTGTCGAGCAGAGCCACAGAAGTTATCCCTGGGGTGAATTTCCCATTTCCCATCCAATCATCAAGATTTTTCTTGAAGAGTGCTAATGAGGAGCTCTGTTTGACATAGATAGGTAGTCTGTTCCAGAGTATGGGAAGTCTCTGGGACAGGAATCTATCCCTCCAGCATGTTCTGTTTATTGTGGTGACAAGGTTTAGGTCCCTAGAGCGTGTAGCTTGGAGGGATTGGGATTTATTTAAGTGGAGCATGTCCAACAGCTCTGGGTTTGACATAACTTTGTATGTTAGGCAGAGATCGCCCCTGAGTAGGCGATATGCGATGGAGTAAAGCTGTAGTTTTTTGAGGCGGTCTGCGTAGGGCATCTGTTTGAGGCCAGTAATCCTCTTTGTGAGGTATTTCTGTGGTCTTTCCAGTTGTTGTAGATGTCTTGTGAGGTACATACCAAAAGGGGCGTTGTACTCTATAATAGGTCTAATGAGTGATGAGTAGAGGGGAACAATGACCTCTTTTTTTTCTAAATCCTTTTGTGATGAGATGAGCCACGTAGAAGGACTTCCTGACCACTGTGGCGATGTGATTATCAAAGGACAGACTACTGTCCACCTGTGTCCCAAGTTCTCTTATCACATTTTCGGCATTAAGTAGACTACCAGCTATGTGATAGTTCATGGGTACAGAGTTTTTACCAAAGGGGATGAAAATACACTTTTTGGCATTGAGCTTCAGGCCATGGCTGTGACACTAGGTATCTGTCTCAGTGAGGCCCTTTTGTAGTTTGTTCACATCGTTAGGTGTTTCGATTATGGCTCCTAGTTTGCAGTCATCTGCAAACTTTGTTAGCCAAAGACCTTCTGTGTTAGCCTGCACTTCAGAGAAGTAAATACCAAACAGGAGAGGACCCAGGACTGAACCCTGTGGTACTCCACTTGTCACTGGTCTGAAGTCAGATTTGGAATCCGCTACTTTCACAGTGTGGGTTCTGTCCGTGAGCCAGTTGGCAACCCATCTTGTGACATAGGGATTTATACCTAGTTTAGTGAGCTTATCTATAATTCCAGAGTGGAATGTATTGGGTATGACACTGTGTCAGCAGAAGAAATCAGTGCATTATTCCGTCTTTTGTTGTATGCAAGGTCCGCGAAAGATTCCTATCTGATTCTTACACTGGATTCCGTGATGCACGTGGTAAATGAAACTAGCAGGCTTTAATGTAATATTAAATTTCTCCTGGCTGATATTCAAAGCACTTCAGTTTAATATATGTACTTATTTTATTAATATTGTACTCTGTTTTTTACCCTACATTCATTTAGTCTAGTAAGACATCACTGTTATATCAATTTACTCTCTTTTGCCTTTTCTCTCCAACCAGTCTGTCATAGTTAGAATACATGCCACTAAATCACATGGAATGTTTTGAGTTTCAAAAAATGGGTATTGTACTTTGGCTTTGGTTTTATAAAATTCAGCACAAAATTCATCAGGGCCAAGGGCTTTTACTTTGAGATTACTTATAGTGTCTTTTACTTCTTTAATGGTAAATGGAGTGTTCAAAAATTCTATCTGTTTTGTGTTAAGTTTTTGAAAATGTATTTTGTTGAGGTAGTCTTGATGCTCATTATTTTCAGAATTAATATTATGATGGTCATAAATCTGAGAGTATATTTCAGGGAATGCTTGTAAAATATTTGCAGTATTATTAAAAACATGATCTTTGTATTTGACAGATTGAATAAAAGGAGGTTGTTGGTGAATTATTAGTAGTGTAATTTTATACTTTGTTCCAAATTCTGTTGGTAAAAGTTGAGAGCTTTTTAAAGGGACATTGGGCCCATTCAGAGTATTTACTTAGACATTTAGCTTCATACCATGAACTTTGGAAGCTATTAAGACTATTTAATTATTTCTGAGTTTTGAGGACTGCTTTCCCTAATTTAGAGTCTGATTTAATTTATTGTTCCATGTTTAATTTATTAAGTTTATTTAATAAATTAATTTCTCTTGATTTGTATAGTTTCTTATAATAGGAAGCTCCTTTTTAAAGGACACCTCTTAATTGTGTTTTTAGGGTGGCCCAATGAATTTCTGTGGGAATATCAACATTTGTATTAAGAATTTCATGATCTTGTAACATTGAAATTACTTCATCTTTAAATTCTTGCTTAAGTAACCAACTCATATATTCTAGCTATCTTCCTGCTCTTTCCTGGAATAAGCTTCCCTTGGACCTCAGAAATATTACATATGCACATAAATTCAAGACAGCTCTCAGAAATCACCTTTGCAGCACCTGGAGATGTCAATGTAACCATCCCACCTAAATTTCCTCTCTCCCCCTTTAATCTTTTCCCTCCCTCACTTTCCTGTCTATTAATTGTGTTACCCCTACAATGTTATGTATCCTTACTTCCTGTTTACCTTACTCCAATCTTCTAGTGTTCTTTACACACCTCTAATTTATTCTTTCCAATTACTTATTACTAACTTCCTTTATACTGCTGCTCTTTATTCCCTTTTAATTTACAGTCTCTAGTAATCTGATACTATTCTCCCTACATATCTCTTCCCCTCACACTACTATTTGTAAAACTAACTTATATGTCTGTAATCCCTAACCATCTATGACTCTTCTTCAGCATCTTATCTACCTTTGCCTGGACCATATTTTCTTCCATACCACACTTATCTTTTAATCCCTCACTTATAGACTTTTCTTCTTGTACTACACCTGTTCACCTGTCATATCATTTCCTTTATATCCTATCTAGAATAATATGTAAATTTAGAGAACTGATTTTTATTATGACATATATTATAAGGCTGTAACAAATCAAAATCAGCAATTAATTCTAATAAGGCCAAGGAGGCATTAAGATTGTAAAATCTAGAGTTAGAGATTCTGTGTAAGTTTTGGAATTTATGACTGAGTTCCAGTCACCACCAATAATGAATAAATGGTTATTACATTTATAAAGCACATTATGAATTTTCATTATAAACTCATGCTGCTTACTGCAATGTAAAAAAAGAACTAGATTTTTCAAATTAGGGTTCAAGCAGATAAGCTAACATTACCTACCATTACTATCATATTTACTAGTTATGTTACAGGAGAATGAGCTCTTAATTAATATAGCTACTCCTTTACTGTTTTGAATGTCCCTGGAGGCTACTATATGATGGATCCATTTCTTATAGATTTATAGGTTCATACTAGGCTATCTGCCCTAGGGCATTTACAAGCCTAGCCAGAGTGTGTTTGGCTTTCGCCACCCATTTTAAAATTAATTTTGCTATGCCCTTTTTCGAGGTTAGTATACTGTGCATCTGTCTAACAGTGACACAGAAGTGATACCCGGAGTAAATCTATGATCTCCCATCCACTCATCAAGATTCCTCTTGAAGAGAGTCAATGAGGGACTCTCCCTAACCTGGACTGGGATTTTATTCCAGAGTGAAGGGAGCCTCTGGGTTATGAATCTGTCCCTTCAGCATGTCCTATTTATTTCAGTGCTGAGGTTCAAATCTCTCGAGCGCATAGCTCGATGGGATTTGGATTTTCTGAGGTGCAACATGTCTATTAATTCCGGGTTGGACATGGCTTTATACGTCAGGCACAGATCGCCTCTGAGCAGGCGGTATGCCACTGAGTAGAGCTGGAGTTTCTTTAACCGGGCAGCATATGGCATCTGTTTGAGCCCTTTGATCCTCTTGGTGAGGTACTTTTGGGGTCTTTCCAGTTGCTGCAGGTGTCTGGTAAGGTACATCCCAAAAGGGGCATTGTACTCAATTATGGGCCTGATGAGGGATGAGTAAAGAGGCACGATGACCTCCCCTGATCTAGATGTTAATCCCTTCATTATTAGCTGGGCCATATAAAATGATTTTCTAACCACTTTGGCCATGTGGTTGTCGAATGAGAGATTGCTATCAACTTGGGTCCCCAGGTCCCTAATTACTTCTTCCGTACTTAATGGATTACCATCTATGTGGTAATTTGTGGGCACTTTGTTTTTACCGAAGGGGATGACTATACACTTTTTGGCGTTTAGCTTGAGGCCATGGCTCTGGCACCAGTTGTCTGTTTCTATGAGGCCCTTTTGTAGGATTCTTGTGTCGGCTGGAGAGTCGATTATGGCACCCAGTTTGCAGTCATCTGCGAACTTGGTCAGCCACAGTCCTTCCGTGTTGGCCTGTACCTCCGAGAAATATATACCGAGCAAGAGAGGTCCCAGGACTGAGCCTTGTGGGACGCCACTTGTAACTGGTTTGGAGTCTGACATGGCTCCAGCAATTCTTACCATGTGGATTCTGTCCTTGAGCCAGTTTGCAACCCATCTAGTGACATAGGGGTTTATATTTAAGCTGATGAGCTTATCTATAATGCCAGAGTGGGGTATTGTATCAAAGGCTTTTGCGAGGTCCAGGTAGGCTGTGTGGACCACCTTCCCCTCGTCAATGGCCTTGGTGACTGTTTCAAAGAAATCGACCAGGTTTAAGAGGCAGGATCTGCCCTTAACAAAGCTGAACTGGGTAGGATCCAGTGTCTGTAGGTCTTCAATATCTTTATTTATGAGGTCCATGATGATCCTTTCCATAGCTTTGCAGACCAAGCTAGTCAGGCTTATGGGGCGATAGTTTCCAGGATCCGTTGCACCATCTTTGTGGAGAGGGACCACTGTTGCTGTACGCCACTCTTTGGGTACATATCCTGTAGTAATTCTGAGATTGAACAGTAGTTTTATGTTTGGGTTTAGTTCTTCTTGGAGTTCATGTAGGACGCAGCCCGGGACACCGTTTTTAATAATGTTCCATTATTAGGTATACATATCAGTATCTTGGATAAAAGAGATCTGTGCTTTGGATTTGTAGAATAAGTAGAGAAATTGCTTCATTTTATTATCCTAATAAATGCCATTGATATTCCAAGACTCAATGATCCAAATCAATTGCAGAAGTTAATGGAATATGTGTGGTTAATAAGAGCTTAGAAATATAATAGCTAATATTACATATCACTTTAGAAGTAGTATTGTATAAGTATTGCAAATAACTATGCACATAAAAAACTACTCTTCCTGACAACCCTATAGGCCTAACCCTAAAACTCCCCTTATCAGAAGAGTCAGTAAATAAGTGATAATTGCAGTTGGGATGTGTTCTAACATCAGCAGAGTAAATAATGAAAACATTTAAGTACCACCCTTTAATCCTCTAACAAAAAAAAAAGTCTAATATATACACCATAAAAGATTATCAGTAACTACAAAATGCCACAATGGTATTTATCTACTACTAACCTAGCAATGGTGTCATCCTGTGAATAAAAGGAAGCTTTTTGGCATAATACAATTGAGAATAATTATTTATCCATGTGTACTGCCAGGGAGAAGTAGGGCAGTAGATGTAAGACTTGTGCCAGCACAGCAAGCTGAAATTTTTATAAATAATTTTATGTCATTAGTATATCAACCTGATCTGTATTTGTGCTGAAAATGTATTTGTGAGCACTGCTTGTGTTATTCATGTTAAAATGTATCAACAGTGTACCCTGCTGAAATGAGAAATGCGCATGCATTATGGTAACTGAATTACATGTATATACTTCAATAGCAGACATTGGCACAGCAATGGTTAACCAGCTGATTTATTTTAAAAAGAATAAGGGAAATGTAAATAAGCTGTTAAATCATTAAACAACCCCCCCCCCACAATGCTGAGTAGGCCTGGATCTGGTAGGTCTGGGAGCAGCCATTGTCTGTTAGCTTTTGTAAAGAAGGGGGGTGTTGTAAATGTTTCTGGCTCCACGCATTGCCATAAAAGCTATAAATGTGTATTGTAGCAATCTGCTAAATTCCTGTCTAAAACTTCAAAAGGAGATATTGTGGGAACCTAGAGTTAGGTGATCAGATGAGGTCATTCTGCAAGTCATCTTGTATATTATATTTTGCAGGGAGTAATGTCAGAATAGAGAGTATTCTGTTTGGGGCCTGACTAGAGAGACTGCTCACGTATTTCATCTTGCCTTTCCCAAGTAAGTAACTTAACTAGAAAACAGCAAAATTTCTTTGATTTAGTCAGGAACATAGTGAAGATTAGTTTAGATATTGTTTTTCTTTTTGTCTGAGTCTGTCCTTTGATGTTCTTTTCAATATTTCCTTTGATTTGAACTCTGTGGTTTACTATGAATATATATATATATATATATATATATATATATATATATATATATATTTTTTTTTTTTTTCCCCTCAGTATTTTCATGTACTTTTATTATTAATTGTGGCTGATCTTTGTAGAGATATGTAGGTTTTAAGAGTATTTGCTTATTTATTTGGTGACACTGTGTAGGCCACTTCTAATAGCCTTGCTCCTGGTCAAACTACCATTTGTATTAATAATAATATTGCACAGTATAATTGGACACCCTTTGTTAAGGGCCTTAAAGAAGCTGGCGAGGGCTTCTGGTGGCAATGGTAATTACCTTTTAGCCTAGTCAAAAGGGGGCATAGCTAGTAAACCTGTGCTAGCCATTCCTGTGTGTGTGTGTGTGTGTGTGTGTGTGTGTGTGTGTGTATGTAAATCAAATATCAAAGAGTGTGTATGTCAGCTAATTGGGCAGGGACATGAAGCACTGGTTGGACAGAGAGTGTGGTGGAGGATTTGGCTTGGAACTCTGGCTAAGGACTCAACTTTATAGCTGTGCTAGTGAGGAGCCTTACTGGGGGTCTGGAGAAAGAGTGAGAAACCAGCCCCGGACTGACTGTGTTCCCCGTGTGCTCTTACAGAAAATTGTGTTTAATTGTGCTTGATGCAGAGAGCTGCATCTGAAGATACTGTGTATGTACCTGTTATCCTCTCAGTGAATGTTCCCCACAAGTGCCAGTGGTGAGGATTGAGGCTCCTTGATTATTGGCCCAGAGATGGAGGATCATCATACCACGTAAATGCAAGAACAGACATGTTAATAATAGATTGTAAGAGAAAGTACGGAAACAAAGAAAGAAGAGGAGCTAAATATTAACTAATATTAGTCACCGTAAGCATTTCGAGATAGTGTATTTGTAAAGATAATAGTTCATTATATTTGTTTAATAGCAAATGTAAATAATTCTCTAATACTTGTATACCTGCTAAGGTAAATTAATAGTGAGCTATAAGTCTGTTGAAAATGTTAAGCTACATTTTCAAGTTTAAGATTGAAATGATGAAGCTGAAAAGAGGAAAACTGTCTTATGTGTGATACTTGAATGAAAAACAAAAATTGTGAATTAATAACAGTAACTCATTATAAAAAAATTATTTATAGCAAAGAAAATGTAATATTTGACAGCCAGTCCTTGTTGGAGCATTTAGCCAGAAAATGTCCCACCTACTATTTATCAGTTGGATGTACAATTGTCTGAACTATTTATTTATGCATAAGGAATACAACATCAGTAGATAACTTTAAAGCCAAACTCATTCAAAATTCTGAAACTAATGGAGAAATAAATGTCAATCCAACAAATTCTGAGTAATCACAGTCACAAAAATGTCTGTTGGTAACTGAAAACAAGATGGCAGCCTGCATGCAGATGTAAACGCCGATCCATAATCACAACCATAAGGAACGGCTTTTCACAGTGGAACTTACATATTGGTGGCTTACAGAAAAATAGCTTCAGATTCAGTCTGCTTTAAAATCAAATAATTTTTTAAAACAGTCAGCTTCTTTGACTGAGGAGATGTATTTTTCTCTTGATGAGTGAACAAGAGTATTGCTGGGTAACACATTTGGAATTTATGGCCTTATTTGATTAAATGTGCACAAAAAGGTGCTAGCTTTTGTCTCTTTTGCCTGATTAATGGAGGCAGGTCATGAATAATTATTTTGTTACCTTGCCAGATGAATTATTTCTTCATCATTTATAATATAATGACTTCCTGGTAATTTAAAAGCTTAGAATATATTTGTGTAGGTTGAATGGATGCAAGTGAAGTTTTCAGGGCTTGATGAGCTCTTTAATAGTTATTGAATTTATGGAGAGATCTTGGTTTAAAAAGACAGCAAAGATGGTGTAGTATGATCAAATGATTCAGGAAGGACTTTGAAGATTAACTTATTCCTTCTGATTCTTGCGTCTTAATCAAGCAGTTTGTCCTTGCTATATAAATATATATATATATATATATATATATATATATATATATATATATATATGATATCAATGCTGTTGTCCTGGAGTCCTTGATTTATGGATAGTATTTTATCCTTATGTCGAAATTCTCTGTTCAAAATTATCCAGATGTTTGAATGTCTGTTAATGCGAACTTAACATTGGTCAATTGCTGTGAAAAATGTTTGATTGCTATCTGCAATGGAGCCAGAGTTATCTCCATTTTATCCAGAACAAAAGACTATTCTGTTTTTGTTTTTGATATGATATTTTTCTTTTCCTCTTTACTGACTCTGGATCTTTTATATATAGTATCTTTTTCTGGAGGTTGTAATACCAAGAATTTGGTGTGGTAGTTTGTGCATTCATTGTATCACTTTCACTGGCCATTTTAAATTTACTTTCTGTTGAACAGTTAAATTATTTAAGCTTATTGCTTTAAATTTTAAAGAATTTAAATGGTAATAAAGCAGTTAAAGAGGAAGGAAACATATTTAGATTAGGTTACAGTGCTGAGAATCTGCTAAAAATTGGATCTGCATTCTCGTTATGATGTGGGTTTGATCAGCTTCTTACAGTGAGACCTGTAAGCTCAAACATGCTACAAGAACTAATACAGCTAAGGATTTTGCTGGAACATGGAGATGAATGCAAACTTCGAGCAGATCGCACGTTCATGGCAACTGGTAGTCACAAAAAAGGAAAAGATGTACCAGATTGAGGAAAATAGGCACCAGAGCAGAAATTTCAGTCAGATTGAAGGTAAACCCACACAGGCCTGCACTGCCTTCCATACTGCTAGCCAACATACCCTCACTTGAAAATAAGATGGATCACTCATGACTGGAACTCATCACTAAACAAGGTGAGAAACAGAAATTTATTTGTGTTTATTGAAACGTGGTTAAACCAAAATATCAATGATAGCACAGTATATGTAGAGGGTATGACTTTATTCAGGGCAGACAGAATTCAGTCACTATGTGGCAAGTCCAGTGGAGGGGGGAGTGTATGTATGTATATATATATATATATATATATATATATATGTATATATATATATATATATATGTATATATATATATATATATATATATATATGTGTGTGTGTGTGTGTGTGTGTGTGTGTGTGTGTGTGTGTGTGTTAATAACAATGGGTCTGTATTAGAACATCGAAGTTTCACAGCTTCAAACATTCTAATATCGACCCCTACTCAGCGAACACTGAAAATATTGAAGCTGTGGAACACCGAATTTCTTCCTAGGGAAGGAATTTGGTTGGCCGTTCCTGTGGTTTCACTATGTTCAGCACTGTGTTGGAAAGTTACAGGTCGGGATCAGGTAAGTGTGCGATTGTGTGAATGTGAAGGTTAGGGCATGGGGTAGGTGCGTTAGGGTTAGGACGCGGGTCAGGTAAGTGTGTGATTGTGTGGATTTGAGGGTTAGGGCGGGGTAGGTGATTTAGGGTTAAGGCGCGGGTGAGGTGAGTGTGCGATAGTGATGGACCTTAGGGTTAGGGTTTGGGTTTAAGGTAAGTGGATAGCTAGTGGTGTGTGTACAGTTTAGTGTAGGGTTAGATGTAGGATTTTAGGTGTGTGTGTGTGTGGATTGCTGTTTGTTTTGTGTGTTTGTGTTGTGTGTATGTGTGTGTCGGAACAGCGAATTGTTTACCTGGGAAAAAAATTCGCTGTTCTGCATGTTCGATATTGTCAGCGTTCGCTGAATAGGGGTCGATATTAGAACATTCGACGTTTTAAAAAGTCGATGTTCTAATATAGACCCAATAACAACTGGTGCAGCAAGTGTGTAATGACCACCATCCTCTGCTCAGAAAACATTGAAATTCTGTCACTAAAATGCAGGCCCTTCTACCTGCCAAAAGTTCAGTGGAATATGCATCACAGCAGTCTACATCCCACCTGATGCAAATATCTGTGATGCTCTGCCCACCTTATATCAGTCTATAAGTGATCTGCAAAACAGAAATCCAGAGTATGCAATAGTAATTGCAGGAGACTTCAATCAGGATAACCTAAAGACAGTATTACCCCACTACCATCAGCATGTAAATGTTGCCACCAGGGGGGTAAATATACTGGATAAGGTCTACACTAACATCAAAGGTGCATATAAAGCAAAACCTTATCTACACCTAGGGAGCTCTGACCACCTAGCCATCATGCTGGTTCCAGCTTAAAAATCCATACTGAAAATCAGTACACCAGCTAGAAAACAAATAAGGATCTGGCCTGAGGGAGAAATCTCAGCTCTACAAGACTGCTTTGACTGTACAGACTGGTCAGTGTTTAGAGAAGCTGCTGTGACAAACAACCATATTGACTTGGACACACACACTGAGTCGGTCACAGCTTACATTTCTAAGTGTGTGGAGGATGTAACAAACACCAAATTCATTACCATAAAACCTTGGCTAACTAGTGAGGTGTACGAGCTCTTGAAAGTAAGAAATGGAGCTTTCAAATCCCAAGATATGGAAGCTTTAAGTGTGGCCAGAGCCAAACTGAACAAAGGTATCAAAGAGGTGAAAAGATCCTATGGCAGAAAAATCCAAAGCCACTTCAGGGACCAGAAGAATACCAGGCAGCTATGGAAAGGAACTCAAACCAGCACTGACTACAAGCCGACATCAGCTTCATGAGATGATAACAGTGAGTTTCTGAACCAACTGAACAAATTCTTTAGTAGGTTTGATGCTGACAACAAAACAGCAGCATGCAGAATCCCTGAAGACAAGGATGCAGTGGTGCTGAGTTTCAATATAATCGATGTCACCAGAACCCTAAAACGTGTCAACCCAAGGAAAGCAGCTGGCCCTGACAACATGATGGACAGGGTACTAAGGGAATGTGCAACAGAACTGGCTCCAGTATTCACTGACATTTTCAGCACCTTACTCCATCTAGCCAGTGTTCCAAAATGCTTCAAGGAGATGACTATCATTCCTCTACCCAAGAAACCATGGCCAGCAACTCTGAATGACTACTGACCAGTTGCTTTAACCTCAATGGTAATGAAGTGCCTGGAGAGGCTGGTCAAAGATCATATAGCCTCAATCTTACCTGTGACACTGTACACACTGCAATTTTAATACAGGACATACCGCAGTACAAGGGATGCCATCTCACTAGATCTCCGTGAAACACTGACCCACTTAGAAGGCAAAAACTGTTATGCAAGACTGTTATTCATCGATTTCAGTTCTGCCTTAAACACTGCCATACCTCAGAATCTGATAGCGAAGCTAATTCAACTGGGCACAGACTCTCATTTATGCAATTGGATTCTGAGCTTCCTTACTGAAAGGCCACAAAATGTTCATGTGGGAGACATCAGCTCTGGAAATATCATCCTGAACACAGAAGTACCACAGGGGTGTATCTTAAGCCCTCTCCTTTTCACTCTGCTGACACATGATTACATGGCCAGACATGAGAAGAATAGGATCATCAAATTTGTGGATGACACCACTGTTATAGGCCTGGTCAGAGATGGAGAGGAGGAGGCCTACAGGAATGAGATTGTTGCTGTCACACCAGAACAGTAGTTGATCAATCTAGCACTGAATGTGAGCAAAATAAAAGAGCTGATTGTTGATTTCAGAGGATCTCAAGTACCACACAAACCTCTAGTGATGAAAGGGATGACAGTGGAAAAAGAGTACAAAGTTCTTGGGTGTTCATATCATGGAGAACTCATCCTGGTGAGTCCATGTATCCAGCACAGTCACAAAAGCTCAGCAATGCTTGCACTTTCTAAGGAAACTTAGGAAGGCAAAATTACCAAGCTCCATACTTCAGACCTTTTATAGGGGCACCATTGAAAGTGTCCTGACCAACAGCATTGCAGTCTGATATGGGAACTGTAACAATCAGGATCGGAAGGCTCTCAAGAGAGTTGTAAGGTTGGCAAAAAGAATCATTGGCACCTCCCTTACACCTCTGGGAGATCTACACAAATGCTGGTGCATCGACAGGGCCAAAAAGATTTCCAGTGATCCAACACATCCTGCCAATGGTCTGTACACTCGCCTGTCCTCAGGCAGGAGATACAGAAGGGTTCCTATCAGATAGTCGAACTTCTGCAAGTTCAAACCTCATATAGTCAAGACCATAAGTTTGAATTTGCAGAAGTTCGAGCGTTTCAACTAAAATTGCCGTAAGGGGAGGTTTCCATTTTGTTCAATGTGGTGCAATCTCGGAGTTGGTATATTTAATTAGCAGGGGGTGCAGCCCCCCATGTGAGTGGTGCAGGGGGGCTTGCCCCCTGCTTACAACAGTTAATTTTGTTTTTTTTTTTCTTTTTTTTGTATTTTTATTCATAGTCAAAGTTTTTTAACTTCGAACAGGATGGTTCGAACAATCCGTGTTTGAAGTTATTAAACTTCGACTATGTGATATAGACCCAATACAGAAGCCTGCATTGTAAGACCACCAAAGTAAAAAACAGTTTCTTTCCACTCTCCATTAGACTGTTGAACTCTTGGGAAAAATGAACCATGACATCTGTTACATAACTACCCTATCAAGGGGCTTATTTTATGGATGTGAAATAGCAAAGTGCAATACTAAGGTAGCTCACCTACACACTGAAGGACTGTAAAGTGCAATATACAAACTGTGCAATAATTCAGTCTAATTATAGATATGCTGCTCTTGTTTCAATTTTACTTTGACAATATTACCTTCATATTGTTCCTTGTCTTCCTTATCTCCTGTTCTGGGATGGGTGTGGGTCACTGCTGTCCTACTTTACTTACTAATTGCTACTTATTAAATTTCTACTGTGATATTTTATTAATTTTTCTCTGTCTATATGTGCAACTGTTTCCTGTATTGAGAACGGAGCATTGTAATTTCATTCAGCTACACTGCTGTGTAGTTCTAAATGACAATAAAGTATTCTTTGACTTAGACTTTGAGATGCAGTAGATGATTAGTCAAAACACTTTTGTCCGATGTGTTGGTTCAAGTTGCTGTGGGATCTCGCACTTCAGTGGACCAAGATCAGTTATCCTTTTTCATAAAGTTTAAACTTATAAAAATGTAATTTCTAAGAATGCAGAGTCCATTGTTAATTAATAGCAGCGTAAGCTAGTAAAATATATTCATTAAAGCCACTATACTGTTTTGTCTTAACATCACATTTTCATTTTACACATTTTAATTTTGGGCATCTTTGCCAGATTTCCATTTGATCATTATGGCCAAATATTTTCTGTGCCAATTTCTTGGACACAGTGAACTCTTTACACATGATCTGAAAAACAAGGAGGAATTAGTGCCTTGAAAGTCACAATAACCAAAAAACACCAAAGCACACAGGAATCCAGTAAACACAGTTCCACAAAGTGAATAAGACAGCAAAATTTAATCTTAACGCTTCAAACAAAACAACCGCGTTTTCATCCACCTACATACAGGACTTCATCAGAAATACAATAAAAACCAAATTCCCTCCTTTTATACTACTTCCTATAACATTTAATCACTTGAAAACCCTTTAATATAAATTAACTAATTAGTAACTAAGCAACCATAATTATCTAAAATTCAAGTTACAAGCAAACTATAGTAATGTTAGTTTAAACATTTGATATAAATTCACAATACTACATACAAAATGTCAAAAAGGAGTGCATTTTTCAACTCATTTAAAAACACTAGTCTGCAAAACAATGTTAACATTCTAACTATAACATACAATAAGTTAAAGGTAAAACGTAAAATTCTATAAATGTAATGGATATGGTATACAAAACTAAACAATACTGTCATCTTCTGGTTTTGTAAGCACAATACAACTAAACAGGTTTTGACCCGAGTAACTGGGGCCATTGAGACATGATCACTGAGTCCTGGTAACCTATTGGCTTCTAATTTGAGTTGCCAAAATAGCTCCCTAAACTCAATAGTTGTCTCCCAGGGACCCCCCCAGGGTCCAATTCCACTTTTTCAATTATAAAAAAAACAAACACTGCTTCAGTGCAATACGTACTATGTTTGTAGAGGGCATTATTAATGTCCTGCTTTTTAATATCATTAAGGTGTTTATATATACGCCTCTTAAATTTCCTGTTTCTCTTTCCTATATAGAAGCACCCACATATTTTACAAATAGCAATATATACGACCCAGTGGCGGCTGGTGACTTCAAATCAAAGGAGACAGTTGAATGGGTGGGGGTCAATGGGAAGGTGTGGGGCCAACTAGAAAGGGGAGGAGCTATGCCCAAAACCACAAAAACTGTAACTTTCATTAAATACGCTGCCCTGGGTGCCAAACTGTCATTATGAGAGACCAATCAAGACAAAATGAAGTGTAGAAGAAAAAAATATTTCAGTGCATTGGCTGCATATTATATATATATATCTCAGAGCAAGAAATCTGGACAAAGCCATGCATGGAAATGGGACAAAGGCCCAAAAATAAGGACAATTTTTAAATATTGCTCTTATAAACTTAGAACGATAATAGAATAGTAGGTCTTGCATTGTTATGAATTTTCTGAAGGGTATGAAATAGGAAACTGAAATGTCTGTCATTATTTTCTAGCTTTAATCTTTAATGATTTGCCACTAATTTGCCAGAAAACCACAATTTTATGAAAAATGGACCAAAAATGTGATGCAAAAATATAAAATAGCCACACAATACAGCTAGGAACCTGTCAAAGAAGGGACATGTTTTAAATATTAGTACTGCTAACTTGAGCAGCTGACAAAATAAAAGAATCTACATGCATTTCTGAAATAAAAATAATCTTTAACTCTGATTATTACAGTTATTTATTAATTGTAAACCCTCCATGTGTTCTTTGAAAATTGCCATTTTGCAGAGGGATTATTAGGGGAAGAGCAACATTTTGAGCCAAAATCAGGGACAGTTGAGACGTTTGGATATGCCTAATTCTATAAAGCAATTTATTTGCATGTACCTCTTAACCTGTTAATGCAGGAAATCTGGACAAGGCCAAATGTACTGGGGGAGCATACAAACAGTACTAAAAATTGCTCTTGTATAAACTGAGAAATTTGATAGAATAACAGGTCTTGCTTTAGCATGCATTTTTCTGAAGGTTATGAAGTCTGAAACTCAATGTCTGTCATGGTTTAGTGACTTAATTCCTAAATGATTTGCCAGAAAACCACAAGTTTTATGAGGAACAAACCAAAAATAAGCAAAAATCTATTCATTCTGTGAAAATCTGGACAGTTGAAAGGTATAGTTCAGCCGGGGCTGTCTTTGAGTTTGCCGCCCTTCCCTCTCACGAAAGTATGGTCGAATGGAGCCTCCCGCTGCAGCCATTCTAGTGTCCCATTACTTGGCTATTTCACCCCATTTACCATAAACACTAATGTGCATACTGCTTTACTTCTTTGATGATTTGGACTTCATTTGAAAGTTTTATTTTTCATTTTACAGCACAAACACGAAGACATCTGCTAAACAAAGCAATGCAATCTCAGAATGAAAACAGACTTAGCATTAAAACTTCTCTGCCCTTGAAACTCACACTTATTGAAACTCACACTTATTGAAACAGCATTGAAACCCACAGTCAAAGAAAATACTTTTTGCCAGTAGCAGATAAAGATTAACTTTGGGCTGTTTTCAAATCATAGGCCCCTTGCACAGGAAACATACATGTGTTATTTGATGCACCTTCCTGATTGTATTAAATTATATTCCTTGTATAATACAGTACAGTTGTTAGAGAGTGTTTTAAATTTATTGTTTTGAACATTTTTTCCAGTAAACAATGAAACAAAATGCATGCACCAATAATGACAAAACTCCTCAATTGAGAACATTTCCATCATAAAAGTCTACTCAAACTTCTACAGTCCACCAGTATCAGTAAATATGCACAATGTCTGCAGAAATAAACATCATCTAAATAATTCCACATTAAAAAGATCTGTAACTAATGAAGAGGTTGCTGCCAGCGAACAACTTTATATTTCAATGTTTCATCTACAAATAAAGTACCTGTTGCCTTTGAGGAATAAATTGCCTATATTACATTTAAAAAATAAGCTAGTAATATTGCAATAGGGAATGGATGGCAAATAACAAGACAGGTTCATAGTTACTAGGTATCTTTGGCAAAGTGGACATTTTCAAGAGGGCAGCATCCACCCCGTTTACAACACAGTACAATATCAGCAATGCATCTACATACTGTGGGAGTAGAACCTATAGCCTTCTGCATCAGAAGCAAGTACACAACATGTTGTGCTATTAACAATGCAAGCAGACTCAGCATAAGCAGCACTAAACTTCTCTTCCCCTGCAGCTCTCAGCTCCTTGTAAAATGTACTCGACACTCAGCTGTATCTCTCAACTTTGCAGCACAAGAAATCTGGAAAAAGCCAAAATGTATTCGGGAGGGACAAAAGCCAGGGGCACATTTTAAACATTGCTTGTATAATCTTGGAAAGGTGCTAGAATAAAATGCTGTGTTACCACGATACATTTCACTGCCACATCTTGAACCCAGGACGCTGTGCAAAACAGTCAGAGTAACACTATGTGAAATCAGCTGTTTTGTGAAAGAGAGGAAGGCAAAGTTAAATGGCTACCATTTAGTCAATTCAGTTCTCACCATAGCTGTCAACCACTTAGCAAAAAACACCTGGACAAATCCAGTAATGGTGGAATACAGCCCTCAAACATATTCAGTGAATTCAGTTCTCACCATAGCTCTCAACTCAACAAGGACTCTTGGGATTTTTTTGAGAAGTATTGGTGGAAATTTATATCAGGATGATTTAATATTTGTTACATTGGACATCCAGGATTTGTTTAATGTTATACCCCATAAGGCAGGACTAGAATGATTTGAAGAAATGCTCAGAATAAAGGGTAGTATAGATAGTGATACCATAGTTGTTCTTATAGAATTTATGGATAAAGTGCTTAGACACAATTTCCTGTTTTTTGAAGGCGAGTTCTTCAAGCAGATAAGTGGGGTAGCTATGGGGGCCTGTTGTGCCCCCATGTATGCAAACCTAGTCTTGTCCACATGGGAGGAGAAATATTTATTTCATTCAGAATACTCACAGTATTGGAGCTATTATAGACACTACCTAGATGACATCTGCATCTTTTGGGTGGACCCGTAGTGATACTATATGAATTTATTGAGTATATGAATAACATTACAGAATTTTTAAAGTTCATTCATGTTATTTCTCATGAGAGACTACAGTATTTAGATGTGGTAGTAGAAAAGGTTCCAGAGGAGAAAATATTTAAATCAAATGTGTATAGAAAACAGACATTCTCGAACTCCTATTTGTTTTTTTACTAGTGGCCCACCCTTTTAGTCAAAAGAGGGGAATTATAAAAGGGCAATTCATTAGGAGTTGCAGAATGACTTCTTTAAACAAGGATTATACAGTAGAAAGTAAAAAACTGAGAAAGATGTTTTTAGAAAGGAAGTATCCTTTCGGTTTAGCAGAAGAAATTGAGAATGAAATTAAGAGGGAGAGGAGAGGTAGATTTTGCCCTATTTTAGGGGTTCCCGAGTTGGTAGTGGGTCAGTAAGCTAACAACGTCCCTATTGAAATTAATCTGAGTAGCAATTTTGTCTTGAATTTTAGTAGTAATGTTCATTATATTAGGGATATTGTTTCCAAGAATTGGGAGAGGTTTGGTAATTATTCAGACTTAGAGCAACTATTTAAGGACCCCCTGAAATTCACTTACAGGAAGGGTAAGAATATTAAGGAAATGTTAGAAAATCATAAAACAAAACAGGGCAGGCAAAGGAAGGACACATACAAGTGTGGTTCTTGCACACAATGTCCTTATGTACTTCAGGGAAACAGTGTGAGTTTAAAGGATAGGAATAAGAAGGTAGAGACTAACACACACTGTAATTGTGATACTATTGGGGTCGTATACATTGCTATTTGTAAAATATGTGGGTGTTTCTATTATAGGAAAGACAAACAGGAAATTTAAGAGGCGTATATATATATATATATATATATGAACACCTTAGTGATATCAAGAAGCAGGACATTAATAATGCCCTCTACAAACATAGTACATATTGCACTGAAGCAGTTTTTGTTTTTTTTATCACTGAAAAAGTGAAATTGGACCCGGGGGGGGGGGGTCCCCTGGGAGACAACTATTGAGTTTAGGGAGCTATTTTGGCAACTCAAATTAGAAGCCAATAGGTTGCCAGGACTCGATCATGTCTCATTGGCCCCAATTCTTAAACTCAGGTCCGCTAAACTTTAACTGAGTCCTTTTTTAAAAAAATGTTGGCTTCTGCTGACAAGATTTGGCTGAAACCTGTGCATTTGTATTGTGCTTACAAAACCAGAAGATGGCAGTATTGTTTAGTTTTGTATACCATATCCATTACATCCGCGGTGGTGCAGCGGAAGCGTTGTTGCCTCACAGCAAGAGGTTCTCCTGTTCGATTCTCGGCTAGAGTGCGGGGAGTGCCTTCTGTGTGGAGTGTGCGTGTCTTCCCCGCGGTTGGGTGGGCATTCGAAAGACATGCGTAAATGGGTATGCCTTCGTTGAAGGTTGAACGTCGAGCTGGCACTTCGACGTTCGTGAAAAATCTACTGCCAATCATTAGCGTTCCGGAGTTCCGCTGTGGTGACCCCTAACCGGGAAAAGCCGAAAGACAAACAACAACATACCATATCCATTATATTTATAGAATTTTACATGTTTTACTTTTAACTTATTGTATGTATATAGTTAGAATGTTAACATTGTTTTGCACACTAGTGTTTTTAAATGGGTTGAAGAATGCACTCCTTTTTGACATTTTGTATGTAGTATTGTGAATTTATATCAATTTTTTAAACTAACATTACTATAGTTTGCTTGTAACTTGACTTTTAGATAATTATGGTTGCTTAGTTACTAATTAGTTAATTTATATTAAAGGGTTTTCAAATGATTAAATGTTATAGGAAGTAGTATAAAAGGAGAGAATTTGTTTTTTATTGTATTTCTGTTGAAGTCCTGTATGTAGGTGGACGAAAACGCGGTTGTTTTGTTTGAAGCGTTAAACAAGATTAAATTTTGCTGCCTTATTCACTTCGTGGAGCTGTGGTTACTGGATTCCTGTGTGCTTTGGTGTTTTTTGGTTTTCTTTACACATGATCCTAAATTCATAGATTCAGTTACACCCTACTGATCTTCAAGAAGCTTAAGTACCATAAGTTCTTGGAGACTATCACCAATATATAGCACACACACTGATGACAATCTCTTAGGTTAAAGTGCAAGTTATTTACAATGGGAAAATAACATTTGGGGATCACTTTCAACTTAACCAAAAGCAATATGTTCTTGCTCAATAAAATTAGAGTTTACTTACAGTTCAGCTTAAAGTTTCTCAAAGAAATACATCACCTTTGACATTCCATAGTCTTGAACTCTTGTTTAGTTCAGGCGATTCTGCAAATCTTAGTACAACCACAGAGACGTCCCCAGTACTCCTTTATTATCCACTATTAAGTTCATGGCAGTCCTGGAGAAGATCTACAGGTACATTCCTGGTACTCTTCAGCTCCTTCTGGTCAAGGTTCTCCAAGATTCTCCACTCTTGTCACAAAAATCACTGACAGAGGCAAATATCTCTTTGATTATCAGCTACAATATCCTTTTACAGCTGTTTGGGTTTTCCATATTACCTATGCTACGACATATCTTACTACTATATTACACTGATTATCTGTGTAACCTTTGTGTTTTTAGCATAACGTGTACGAGATATAGCACATTAAAATAACATGTCTGACCTACTAAATAGCCTCAGTGCCACAAGAAATATATATGTGTATATATATATATATATATATATATATATACACACACACACACACACACACACATATATATTTTTTTTTTGAGGAAGAGAGAGAGACACGCACACAGACAGAGAGAAGGGAGAAAGAGGGAAAGAGGAAACTGATGGTTGATTTCTTTTTAATGTAAAAAGAAGCTTAGCCAATTCACATTCTTGAAAGGTGTTGCAGAATGTACGTCACTTTTTTGCATTATTGATATATTTTTAGTATGTTTCCCTAACTTGGCATTAGCTCCGCCCAGTGGTTTGTTGCTGTCATTGGATTTCTAACAAAACTGTATTAAAACATTGCCTTATAGGCCAGGCCTATAAGTGCCCTATAACAAACAGACTATAATGATACATTTTAAGAAACACATAATGTTCTCACAAACAAAACCATTTGCGTGACACTGTTCCACTACATGCAAGTTATCTGGTTGCAAATTAATTTCTTTCTTTATGCACAATTTTGCAAAATTATTTCTGTTTGCATAACTTCTGCACATTTGACTTACCACAGGGCATTTAGTCTTATCATCCTCGTAGGTTCTATTGATAAGTACTAGGCTAGCTGCCCTTGAGCGCCATTTTAAGCCTAACCAGTTTTCCTTTTTGTGCTCAAATTAACCAATCTCATTTTGTTAGAGACTGTTCTTACCTGTCCCATGCATGATAATTATATATTACCTCTAATGAGAATAATTGGGATCATACCATAGATAATTTGAGGGGATACATGCATGGGTAAAGCATCAGGAGTTGCCTCTGTCCATTAGTAGTACAGGGGCAGTCCTGGGATAAATTTTCTTTTTTTCATCCATAGATCCAAGTTATGCTTGGATATAGACAGGGATGAACTGTATTTTATATGGCTGTGATATCTTCTGTAAGATATACCTGTCCGTCCAAACCATTCCATTGATGCTGCAGAAGAGGTTTATATCCCAAGACCGAGTATTTCTGATGCCATTTGACTTGCTGATGTGCAGTAATCCATCAGTACTGGGTTGGAGGAGGCCATATATGTCAAGCACAGGTCATCTTTTAGCAATCTATAGGATACAGAATATAGTGAAAAGGCTGTGAGTCAATACACATAAGTCATGTTGTTTAGGCCTTGTATCCTTTTAGTAAGGTATCACTTTGGATATTCCATTTGCTTCATGAGTCTGGATAGATACATGCCAAAGGGGGCATTACATTCAGTGACTGGCTTAATGAGGACTGAGTAAAGGGCATCCCTAGATCTAGACACAATCCCTTTGTTTATAAGCTGTGCAATATAAAAGGACTTTCTTAGAACAATGGACACATTTTAGTCGAAAGTTAGGTCACTGTCCATATAAGATCCCAAGTCCAGAAGAATTCAGTCAGCTCTCAGGGGCATATTGTTAATGAGGTAGGTCCCTGTTATTAGACAACTTCCCAAAAGACACAATAATGCATTTTTTTGGCATTTAGTTTCAGTCCATGATTCTGGCACCGATTATTTATTTGGGAGAAACCTACCTGTAGGGTGGAAAAGTAATCTGGGAATTCAATTACTGCTCCTAGCTTTCAGTCATCTGCAAACTTAGTTAGCCTGAGTCTTTTGGTATTTGTTTATATCTCAGAAAAGTAAATGCCAAACAGGACAGGTGTCAGCACAGAACCCTGGGGGACTGCACTGGTGACTGGTCTCTTTCTGGAGGTAACTTCCCTGTTTTGATTTCCTGGATCCTATTGTGAGCCAGTTGTCAATCCATTGGGTGACATAGGGTTTATTCCCAGTTTATTTAGCTTTTCTACTATGCCAGAGCTGGGAATTGTGTCAAAAGCTTTGGCCAGATCGAGGCATGTTGTGTGTACCATTTTGCCTTCATCCAATGCTTTGGTGACCTTTTCAAAAAATCCACCAGGCTGAGTAAGCATGACCTGGCCTTGACAAATTCAGATTGAGATGAGTCCAGTGTTTGGAAGTTCCCTATATCCTGATCGATTAGTTCAATGATAGGTCTTTCCATGGCTTTGCACATGAGACTGGTCAGACTTGTGAGTCTGTAACTGCCTGAGTCTGTGGAAAGGTCTCCCTTATGCAGGGGAATGATTGTCGCTGTTCTCCACTAACTTGATACAAATTTTGCACGGAGACTGAGATTGAATAGTGTTGTTAAGGGAGTAGCTAAATCATGTTTCCTATTATTTAAGATGTATTCAGGGATATTGTCAGAACCCATGAATGCAGTATTTTTAGATTTCAATAGCACTTTTATGATTTAGTCTAGTGTGATAGCTGGAGGCAAGCCAGTTTTCCGGTATATACCGAGGCACAGGTTGGGAAGAGAAGAGTGAAGTTAGATCATAATTTATCAGCCAGTGGGTTTGCCATATCTTCAACCTCAGTGTAGGCAACACCAATCACAATCATCTCAGCGCATTGCTGCATTGTGCTTTGGAGATTACACACATAATAAAAAAAATGCCTTCTGATTGTCTTTGGCTTGGGTAGCTATTTTAGCTCCAAACTTAGCTTTGGTGGATTTTATTAAGTCACTGAATTGTTTGTTTATTTCAGTGACAAGGGCTCTAACATTCTGGAAATTGCTCTTACTTTTGGTCAAGGTTCTTTTCCTTTTATTATAAAGCTTTGGAGTTCTACAGCTAGCGAATATATATCTATATCCATGTCTCATGCAGAAGTTATCAGTAACACATTTCCTATGTTTTTTATGCTTTCTAAGACTGTTGGTGGCAGACACCAGGTATAAGTTTCAATCCTGACTGCCAGTCACTGCCTGTGTGGAGTTTACATGGTCTCTCCATCCATGTCTCTGTGGGTTTTCTCCTATAAACATACTGGGTGCTTTCACCTCAACAATGGAAGATAGTGGGCTCAAATCC
This sequence comes from Protopterus annectens, assembly GCF_019279795.1. Classification (NCBI taxonomy): domain Eukaryota; kingdom Metazoa; phylum Chordata; order Ceratodontiformes; family Protopteridae; genus Protopterus; species Protopterus annectens. The sequence goes on along the minus strand of NC_056751.1, from coordinate 554,442,537 downwards.
AGTCTTCCCAGTTGAACTGGAGAGGTATGTTAACGGAGGATAGCCAAAAATGGAACAAACTTGTGAGTAGTGGCACAGACTCTAGATAGTGCATGTAGGGTGAGGGGGGTGCAGTGCATCAGCTGTGGTGCACAAGTATCCCCTAGATAAGAAAACATGGGTCCACAGACTAATCATGATGTCAGGGCTGTAAAAATTGGCTCTAGGTGATTTGATCGACAACTGAGTACTACTCTGCAATAAGTTGTCCTAGGGACATCCAAGTAACTTAAGATACTAAAATCAGATTAGATCATATTGAAAAACAACTGCGCAAACTGGATCCAAACAAAACATAGAGAGGAGATTGAAATTAATAATAATTACCTGAGAGCACTTCAGCAAGAACTTACAGTACCATTATATCTATTATATACTAGATTGTATAAATATGGGGAGATTCCTCAAGATTGGAGACATGCTTATTAAACCTGTCCTTAACGGGAAGGGGAGTAGGACAAACCCAGATTTATAAAGACCCTTAAGTCTACTTTCATGTTATGGAAAAATAATGGAAAAGGTAATATTGGATAAGGTATAGTCAGAACTGGAAAAGCTGGAACTTGAAGCCATATATCAGCATGCATATGTTGAAAATAGCCCTGTCACCACCTGTAACATGATGTTCTGTAACAATATAATAACAGTTATGAATGAAAGATTGTGCTGTTATAATTTATATAGATTTAACTTCAGCATTTGATAGGGTCATAAACAAAATACTGATCAATAAATTAGAACAGCTAGGTATTGATGTACTATTGATAAGAGGGATAGCTGCACAGCTTACAAATAGGATGTGAGAAGTGTCACACAACAGTTGGACAGGTGAACTTCTTGGTTATAGTCAGGGTATCCCACAAGACTGTCCTTGGTCTATACATGTTTATATTGTATCTTTCAGATCTATCTTTTTCATCTGAGGTGTTTTTCTGTTTGTATGCAGAAGACGTGAAGTTAGGTAAACTGATTGCAGTTATGCCCTATCTGTAACACATGCAAACGAATTTGACTAAATTGACTGTTTGGGAACAGGAGAAAAATATGCTGATAAATGCTTCAAAAACTAAGTATATAAGATTTGAGAGATATAAATATGAAAAGTGAGTATTTAATGCAGCACACAGTTATTGAAACTTTAAATTCATTTAAGAACCTGGGGGTAGATACAGATTTGAGTTTTTCTAATCATATCAGTCAGTTGGTTAATGGTAGTTATAGAACTATAGTTTGTATAAAAAGATTTATAAAGTCTAGGAAATCAGAAATGATGAAGTCATTGTTTGTCAGTTACATAAGACCAAAACTTCAGTGTGGAATAACAATATGGGAATCTTATAAGAAAACAAGCATGAATAAACTGGAAAGAGCACAGCAGAAATATACCAAGGGTGTGTATGGATGTGAAAAATTAAGTTATGAATGACTAAAATATCTGAACTTGTACAGTGTCTCTTACAGATATTTAAGAGGAGATCTTATTCAGGTATATAGGGCATTTAGAGATAACTACCTTTGGGAATGTTTTGGGTTATCAAAAAGTACTAGAGAATCATTAAGCAACCTATGTAGAAGATTCTATAGGAATGAGAAGTGTATGGATTGGTTGTGTGAGACAGCAGCTGATACATGGAATAGATTACCCAATTACATTAAAGCAGGTACTAGTTTAGATATCTTTAAGAACAGCTTGGACACTTATTATGGGAACAACTGTTTTGGTATATTGGCAGGCTAGAAGATTATTAATGCCCGTGCTTGAAATATTTGTATGTATGTATGTATGTATGTACTACTGTTACTGCTACATAACCGGTGTGTTCTAGTTGTTGAAGGATTACACTTCTTAGCTCCCCTGTGGAGGTGTGTGCCAGGGTGTTGGAAAGGAGGCTTCATCCAATAGTTGAGCTTTTGATTCCAACCATTCCTAATTGTGGAACTTTGGAACATCTTCTTATCCTTCTGCAGGTAATGGAGGGGGTCAGAGAATTTACAGTTCTTAAATTTAAATAAGAACAAGCTAAGTTTATTCTACACTAATTATTTCCATTTTTTTCACTTATCCAGCATTTCCATTCCAATTAGTAGTGATACCAACACTAACTGTACAAATAAATTAAAATTCCTTCTAACAACACTTGATTTCTCCTTTACGCTGGATGAAAAGGTTGCATCAGCTATTGAGACTGTAACCAGATGTTGGAGTTTTAACTCGTTACATCTGAATGACTCCTCCAGGTGCATCTGCAGTTAATGCCTACTGATGCCTCTAGGCATCAATTATTGCTTGCCCATATCTGCATCAATAATTCCAAAACCATGCTATGTACAAGGTGTTAAAATATTTCATCTTAAAGCTTACAGAATGGGAAACTCAACTGCATTAATATTTGAGCTCTGTCTTGTGCAGGCAAATAGATATTAATTGTTGTTTTTATGATATTATATCAATATAATAAAAAAAAATCTAAATATCTCAACAACCAAGTAGCACAGACAGAACTCTTTAGGCTCATATGAAAGTGCTCAGCTAGATGAATAAAATGCTGCTGACAGTATGCGTGTAACTTGAGTTGTTTTTGAGATACTGTAAGTTGTTTAAAAATATTACAAATGTAATAGTTACTATGTTTACTGTGACTTATAAAATTCGGTTGAAGACCTAAAACCTAAAGAATACTATCACTATAAAAATATTTTTTTGCTGAAGAATTTACCATTTATACTTGGTTCATAACCCCTATGGTTCCAGAGATATGAAAATTTCTTTGAAATGTTAGGACATAATTTGATTCTGTCAAAAAGCTTAGGCTCCACACATTGGAAGTTACACTGCAAACTTCCTGAGCTCCACCGGAGTGAATGAGTTAATACAGGATTTGAGTCTCCCTTCCCCTTCTACTGGATCTTAGCTTATAATGTCCTTTTTATATTGTAGAGTCTCTTATGCATGCATCATATATAGTGGTTTACAGGCTGGAAACAAACATATTTGCAATAAATGTCACAGGTTTGCTACTCAGCGTCCAGATTCCACCACACCTTTTTCTTCTTTGCTCTTGATTGGCCTTGCTGATATGCCTTCTATTGTTACGTCTCTTTCTAGAATGGTGCACACCTACCAGCACTATTAGATTCCCTGATAATCATTTAATAGCACAATCACAATTCACAACTCATTTGGTATTCTATTCAGACACTATTTTGGCAGTAAACACGAAGAATAAGCTACTTATTGGTATTGCAGGTGTTATCACTAAAACTGAATTTAATGAGAAACATGTTTCTCTCTATAAAAACTAGATATCTAAAAGATATAGATACCAATTAACTTTGTTTAGTCATGAACAGCATAATTAATCATGCTTTGTTCCCAGCTTGTATATTTGTATTCGTAGTATCCTTGCTGTAGTTTATCTCTGTATATGTGCACACTAATTTCATCAATGACTGCAGTTGCTGAACTTGCTATGGCCTATTTCCTTTTATTTATTTTTTTTTACCAATTAATAGTTATCTGTCTGTGTCAGCTGAAATCTCTCTTACTACCATGAAGCTTTCCACTTAGTACTTCACTGAAAGTGAGCCACAACTCAGTTAGAGAATGGAAATAAGAAAACATAAATAAATAAGCAACTGGATTTTTGGATTAACTATTCCAATATCTCTATCCATATTCTCCTAAAGCCCTATTCTTGATCATTTGTCAATGCCAGTTTGTACCTTTCATTCAAATGTACCCTTTTCACTTTGGTATCATCTTTACCTTTAACCAGATTAAAGCAGTTCTTTGATGCTAATAACACTTTTCATCCCTAGATGGCATTATACTCCTGTAAACCATGTACATTATTCCTTGAGCTGTGACCTAGGTAAAGGTGATCTTGGTCAGATAGTCCAAAAATAATCGTGTCTCCCTTCTGAGCCATAATGTGAAATATATTATAGCATAATATTTCGTTTAATTTCTGCTTTCAGAATATCTCATACTAATGCATGAAAGCCTACATTAAAAATGTTTCTTTTACAGTACTACTACAGTGGATATAAAAAGTGTACACACCACTGTTAAAATGCCAGGTTTTTGTGATATAAAAAAAAATGAGACCACAATAAATCATTTCAAAACTTTTCCCACCTTTAATGTGACCTATAACCTGTACAATTCAATTGAAAAACAAACAAATCTATTAGGGGAAAAATATAAAAAAAAATAAAAAACGTACAAAAAGCTGGTTGCATATGTGTGCACACCCTTAAACTAATACTTTGTTGAAGCACCTTTTGATTTAATTACAGCATTAAGTCTTCTTGGGTAGCAGTCTATCAGCATAGCACATCTTGACTTGGCAATATTCGCCCAATCTTCCTTGCAAAAGTGTTCCAAATCTGCCAGATTACGAGGGCATCTCTTGTGCACAGCCCTCTTCAGGTCACCCCACAGATTTTCTATTGGATTTTGGTCTGGGCTCTGGCTGGGCCATTCCAAAACTTTAATTTTCTTCTGGTGAAGCCATTCTTTTGTTGAGTTTGGATGTATGCTTGGGGTCATTGTCGTGTTGAAAGGTGAAATTCCTCTTCATCTTCAGCTTTCTAGCAGATGCCTGAAGGTTTTGGGCCAAAAGTGACTGGTATTTGGAACTGTTCACAATTCCCTCCACCTTGACTAAAGCCCCAGTTCCAGCTGAAAAAAAGCAGCCCTAAAGTATGATATTGCCACCACCATGCTTCACTGTAGGGATGGTATTCTTTTGGTGATGCGAAGTGTTGTTTTTGCTCCAAACGTACCTTTTGTAATTGTGTTCAAAACGTTCAACCTTGGTCTCATCAGACTGCAACACATTTTCCCACATGCTTTTGGGAGACTTGATGTATTGTTTTGCAAATTTTAGCCAGGCCTGGATGTTTTTCTGTGTAAGAAAAGGCTTCCGTCTTGCAACCCTACCCCATAGCCCAGACATATGGAGAATACGGGAGATTGTTGTCACGTGTAGTACACAACCAATAGGTGCCAGAAATTCCTGCAGCTCCTTCAGTGTTGCTGTAGGTCTCTTGGCAGCCTCCCTGACCAGTTTTCATCTTGTCTTTTCAGCAGTTTTGGAGGGATGTCCAGTTCTTTGCAATGTTGCTGTTGTCCCATATTTTCTCTACTTTTTAATGACTGTCTTCACTGTGTTATATCCAATGCTGTGGAAATTTTTTTGTACCCTTCTCCTGACTGATACCTTGCAACAGCTGAGATCCCTTTGATGGTTTGTAAGCTCTCTGCAAACCATGGCTTTTGCTGTAGTAACTGAGTAAATATCAGGAAAATCCTACTAGAACAGCTGAACTTTATTTGGGGTTAATCAGATTCTCTTTAATTGATGGCAGGTGTGTACCCAAGAAGACTGAATGCTGTAATTAAATCAAAACGTGCTTCAATAAAGTATTAGTTTAAGGGTGTGCACACTTATGCAACCAGCTTATTGTAAGTTTTTTATTTTTTATATATTTTTTCCCTAATAGATTTGTTTGTTTTTCAATTGAATTGTACAGGTTATAGGTCACATTAAAGGTGGGAAAATTTTTGAAATGATTTATTGTGGTTTCATTTTTTTATATCACAAAAAATGGCATTTTAACAGGGGTGTGTACACTTTTTATGTCCACTCTATATCCATAGTTATTTTGTTACCTTTTAGCAATATTTTTAAACTCAACCTCCCCCTCACTGTTTAATTCCATAGCCTCTCAAATCTTTTCTGTTAAACACTAAAGTAAATATCATATGTCTGCATTTTACAGTGATAACAGGACCTCTTACATGTAACACTGCCTAATTCTATAAACTTTATCAGCTTTTTGTTTACTTCTTGTTTCATAATGCCCATCTAGCTCCTGGCCTTACTTCTGATAATACCCTAATAGAGAGGATATGTCATTGTACTTTCAGACTCGTATACATAAAAAGCTTAAGTCTGTAGCTATTTTTCATATCAATACATCTGCTTAATGAAGTCAGATACCTTCCCGTGATGGTTTTATGTATAGGTTGACATAAACAACAGTCAAGTTTCGACACACTTATGGCTGAACTGTGTCAAGAGACTCGATGATTTATTGGCTTATTTTACTAAATCACTGATGATAAATAGCTGGTGTACATACTGCATGGGGATACATAACAAGATTTGTTTTGCACTGACAAACGATTTAAGCAGCTCAAGAATTTCACTGGAAGTGATGGCCTGTTGTACATTCCAGCTAGACACTATACCACTAATCTGAACTTTCTGTGAGGTTAGTACAGTCATCCAGGGCACAACAAACCACATACTGATGATGAGTTCAGTAGTCTTCATGCTGGAGGGATAGCTGGCGGAGGGTTAATGAGTGGTATGACAACAGCCAACCCGACTTTTCTGGGTGAAACTTGAGGGATAGTCACCTGTCTGACAGTACGTGAAGGTAGCAGGCAGGTGGCTAAAAGACGGCAGAACAGTCCTGTCTCATTGATCCTGACTGGGAAGTGTGTGATCATGATGAGCATAAACTCTGCATTGTCACATTTAGAGTGTGAAGTTGAAAGGAAGGAGTTAACAGGAACATTGTATCCTACGTTAAAACAGCATCTGGAATTTGAAGTTCTGCTTTCATCCCAAGACCAAATGGGTATGTAACTTAGCTGGTACTCAGGTCCCCAGTGTCTGTGGGGTCAATGTGCTGGTTGGGAGATGATCAAAGCTTTATCAGAAACCATCTGAACTAAAGCTGAAATTGCTGTTCTCATCCAGTAAGTTAATCATTATCATTACTAGATGCTTTTATGACCATAGGAGCTGGAAGCTGTTGAAGAATGGGGGGGGGGGGGGTGAGAGGGGCACTTTGTGATCTCAAAAGGACTACTTTTTAAAACTATTTACTACCACAACATAGGTTCACTTGGAGGACATTTTAAGCTTAGCTAATTTCCCTTTTGGTGCTTGAATTAACATTTCCTGATTTGCCTTACCTAGTGAGAATAACTGTGATCATACCATAGATAATTTGAGGGGACCCATGTAAGGGATGCAGCATTTAGGAACTGTCTGTATCCATTAGTGGCATGTGGGGCAATCCTGGAGTACATTTTCTATTACCCATCCTTAGATCCAAGTTGCATTTGAATATGGACAGAGATGAGCTTTGTTTTACTTGAATGGATAGTCTGTAACCCCTTGCCGCTCCAGCAGCAGCCCCCTCCCCAGCCACTCCAGTGTTCTATTACTTGGCTATTTCCCCTCAGATACCATAAACACTGTCCAAACCTGTCAGTGTGCATACTGTTTTCTTATTTACTTCTGCAATGATTACAGAAATTGAAATAAAGTAGCACAAACACTGAGCCATTTGCTAAACAAACAATACAGTCTCACAATGAAAACAGACTTGGCATGAGCAGTAAACTTTTCTGCCATTGAAACTCACATTCATTGAAAGGGCATGAAAACCCACATTAATTTTGCATCTGGCCAGTGGAGGACTAAGCTTACTTCTGGGTGTTTTAAATTTGTAGTTTTGAACAGTCTTTTGGTAAGCAATGAAACAGAATGTATAAACCAATGTCAACAGAACTACCAATTTCAGAAAATTTCTACCATAAAAGGCCACTCAAACTTCTGTCATTGCAATCCACCAATATCAGTAAATATGTAAAATCTTTGCAGAAGTAAAGTCATCTAAATAATTGCACATTAAAGGGATCTGTAACGAATGAAGAGGTTGCTGCTAGCAAACAACTTTATATTTCATATTTTCACCTACAAATAAAGTGCCTGTTGCCCTTGAAGAATAAATTGCCAATGTTACATTAAACCAGTGATCATTAGGTCTGCCTCTCAGCATAGGCATGGAAGCCACCCTAGGTGACCTGAAAGGATTGGTGGTGGCCTATGTGGCCACATCCTAGCAGTAGACACAGGATCCTCTTCTGAAAATTTAAAGGATCCCATCATCTCCCAATATCAGTTGCAGAGACTGGTGTTATCTGATGTCCGTCAACAAATGCCTGTCCCTTCCAGTACTGTGAAAGGCACAAATTATCAAGTCACAGAAGTGTCAGGTCCTGAGCATCAGGCCACAAAGGTGCAGCCTGACCATGGTGTCAACCATGGAAGCGACTGATGGCTGGGTTTTGTCTTTTACACTGGTCTGACATTTGGCAATGACCACCTGTCCTATTCAATTCAGGTACTCTTCTCCTTTTTGTGCCATTCCTCATACCTTGTGCATTGCCCAACTGTCACCATGTTCAGCTGCCTACCCCTTGCCAGTCTGTGTCACTCCACTGTCATTCATATCTTTTGTGTATATGCCACCATGTCTATTTCTTATATAGGTTAGTCTTGCTCCTCTAGATGCTGTTCTCCTTCTTTCCCAAACATTCTTCTTGAGCCACCCCACCACACCTTCTTCATATGTTGAAAATGGAGACCTCTATCCAACAAAAGAATAGCCCTCCCTTCCCTTCAATGGCATATCAAGTTAGAACATAATGGCATACATTTGCGTTTCAGACTTTCCACCCTTCCAAAAATTCCTGCTAATGCAAAACCTGTTCTATCAACTTTCTAATTTTTAAGAGCAATATTTAAAAATTGTCCCATTTTTGGCCTTTGTCCCACTTTTATTTATGGCTTTGTCCAAATTTCTTCCTGTAAGAGGTTGAGAGGTATGATAACACCACAGCCTGCACTGCAAACAAGAGATAAAAACAGTTTCATCACATATATGAGTAAACAAGTTGTGTACATACATCTCATGATTCTTAAAATTGTTCCTCTGATTTAAAGTTCCTGCCACCTCTAAATTGTGAACTGTCCATACAGTCCTAGGAAAGGATGAACCTTCCCCCATTGACGTTGATCCACAGGCCCCATGACCTCATGGTCTAACATTATTCTTTTTTACAGACATTGAATGCTACATACAGATTATGGAGAGTTTACATTTTTAGATTTTTTTGTATAGGCTGTCAAAAAATTTATGAAGAGTTGGCATCCCTACCATGGAATGAAACAATAAGTCACTTGACTCCCAAATATGAAAGTAGACAAGGACCCTGCTTAAGGATGATGTACCCGTCCTAAAATAGAATACTGGTTCCTTTTATTGCATAAGTAAGTAGACCAACTAACTGGGTTTTTACCATACATCACCTAATTACTTTTAACCTAAAGCTCTTGCCATCACTAACTGCGCACTGTCCACTTTTGTGGTTTGATGTTATTTGTTAATGTTTATTACTATATGAAATTCTTTGGTCTCACTCTTACACACACACACACACACACACACACACACACACACACACACTCTCTCTCTCCTGCTTTCATGCACACATTCACACACACACACACACACACACACATTCTTCTTTCGTTTCATTGTTTACATTTGCTAAACAGCAAAAGTGCTGCAAGTGAGCGGTAAATAATGGAAGACATTACTTTTTTTTTTCAGTCCGTGCTCCTTCAAGGACCAGCAGAATAACCTCTCCTAGCTCTGCATTAAAGGCTAGTTAGGAAAACTATGATATAACAGTGAAAGAAGCTGCACACCTAAGCACATCCTTGTTCCACAGCTTTAATAGTGTCTGCTATTCCTGCATTATTATATTATTTTCTAACTTTAATCTTTAATGATTTGACACTAATTTGCCAGTATACCACTATTTTATGAAAAATAGATCAAAAATACGAGGCAAAAATTTGGTCATTCTGTGAAAACGGTACAGTTGAGAGGTGTGCACTCCAATGTTACTAGCTGTTAAATCAAGTCAGCTTGTATGCTTGCATGTATTTCCTGAAAGCAGATCTATATCCACCCTGTACAACTAATAATCACAAATCAGCTTAAACCAAAAATGAAATAATCCAAATGGGTGAACGGTTGCCTAAAGAAGACTGCCAAGAGAATATAAATACTGTAATCAGTCCTTTCTTTTGGGCAGTCTTCTTTAGGCAACCACTCACCCATTTGTAAAATAAATTTACTGTATTCCAGAAATAGCCAACCTGTTAACAATACACCAACGACTTTTTTAAGGGAATAAGCCACATGCAATCCTCACACTGAAGGCTTCACTCTCAGTTCCCACTTAATTAAGTTTTGACTTTGGCTAACCACAGCCCACAAAGAAGAGTTGCAAAAAGTTAATTACCGGATTTACCAGAATTGTTTGGGTACAAATGTAAAGAATAATGAATGTAAGGACAAGACCTCTAAAAACAAAGTTAATGTTTACCTTTTTTGCAAAGAAAAGAGCAAGAGCAAGTACGCGAATGTCCGACAATGAGAAACACACTGCAGGCAACACTAGCTTACAAAAGCTGTTCCACATTGCAAGGAGAGTCATGAGAAGGACAAATGAGCACTTACATCACAAAATGGGAGTAACTATGTATTTTCTCTTTAGAATGCAAATAGAGCAGTGCTCATGTCAGTTTGGGAGGAGGGGACATCAAGTCAAGTACAAATAGTTTGCTGCAGTACTGACATCAGCATTTCAGAGAGTACAGCAAGCTTTTGCACAGCACAAGACTTGGTCTTCCAAAGTGAAACCATTACAGTAGGGTAAGGATCAATACTTTCCCTGTAAAACATTTGGATTAACAGTTTCAAAATACTGCATTATTAGTCGATTTTAACAGGATCGGAAAACGGGGACAAAAAGTGCAGAGATGTTGAGCATTTCTGAACAGAATCCTGTTCCCCTTTAAAGACGCCACCACCATAGAGTTTTGTTTTGTTTTTGTTCTGTCATGGGGGCTAGACAAGACCGTCCTGTAAAAGTGTGTGTGTGGGTGGGGGGGGGCGCTCCCTCCCCCCTCGCTCTATCTTTTCCTGTGGATGTATTGTCTCAATGGCAAATGTTGATTCCTGGCTGAAATGACTGAAGAAGGAAAAGCCTGTCTGAAAAAAAAAACATCTAAATGTATTGTGCCATAAAAGAAAACCTTTTAACCACTCTCTACATAAAGTTGCATCTGTTAAGACATTGTTCATGTGCTCATTGATCTGATGAAGTTCAGTTAGTCGATGAAAGTGCTTATCATATATGAATAAAGCCAAGGTCTTTAGATGACCAAGTCTGATCAAATTCTTTTATATTTATTCTTTTACAGCTTAGTAGTGAATTTTGAAGTTTGGACTGATTTAAATTGTTTCTGAATGCTAGATTTTAGTTAATTGGCCTGTTTTCTAACAAGTAAAGAAGTGAAGACAGCCTGCTACTGTTATTCTGAGTTTAGTTATTCTCTTTGCATTTTTGATTGTGTTTATATGCTTGTTCATCCTGTGACTCAAATTGTGGAAAAGCACAGGGGTCCTGGATGCAAGGTGGATTTACCAGAGCCATTGGAGATCTTTTTCCTTAGATTTACTAATTATTATGAAAAGTCTCAGGAAAAACATGCTTCCCTGAATACTTAGTTTGTACCCTGAAAATTCTTTTCAGTGGTTATATTTTCCTTATTGGTTCAGAGGTTCTTACTAAGCTTATGGATAAAAGAGACCAGCCATCAAGAAGCTCAGCCACATCACCCATTACTGGTTGGAAACTAGCAGTGCCTCCCATTAAGTAGACTTTCTTCACATATTCCTGGTTAAAGGTTGTGATAATCCATCCAGTCACCCAGACTGGTTCTAAAGGTTATTAAGGAGGTACTCTGCTTGATAGGTAAGGTCAGCCTAGTCAACAAATGTGTTTTTGTTGGGTTAGATATCTGTCATGCTAGCTAGTCTTGTTGATTTGATTGTGTTGATTTAGGATTCTAGAACATGAGTTTACTTTACCACTTCTTATATTATCTAGAGACAGAGTTCAAACAGTGCTATGTCATTTTTAGCATGGAACGTTAAGCTGAGATCACCCCAAGGAGTTTGTCTGACACTGAGACGATCAACAGAGCTTTTAGTTTGTCAGTGTAACTAAGGGTACTGAGACCTGAGATTTTTTTGTTGAGAGAATAGTGGGGTATCTCAAGCTTGTTTTGTTGCTTGGTGCGGTACACGTTAAAGGGTGCATTATTTTCAATGATGCACCTAATAAAGGATTCATAAAAAGAGACTATAACCTCTTTGGATTTTGAGGAGATGGCATGAAGGATAAGCTGTGCAAGGTAGAAGGATTTTCTAACCAAGACAGAGACATGGTGGTCAAAGCAGAGTCTGTTAGGTGCCCACGTTTCTGATGACTGTGTCACATTTAAGTAGAATGTTTTCTGTATTGTTAAGCAGTAGTGATGCTGCTATATTTGCCAAAGGAAGCTTTGCTGCATTTCTTCATGTTAAGACTAAACCCATGATTAATACACCAAACATTTGTTTTGTCCAACCCTTTCTGGATAATTTCAATATCAAAATGGGATTTGATAAATGACCCTAGTTTACAATCATCAGCAAACTTGGTTAGCGTGAGTACCTTGATATTAAATTTTATGTTAGAGAAATATAGAACAAAGAATTGGAAGGCCAGGACAGATCCTTGTGGGACACCACCAATGACATTCTTCTGTCTAGATCAAATACCCTGGACCTTAATGGTACTCATGATGCCTGGCTGCAAATTACTAATCCAGTGACCTGTGTAAAGGTTAGTGTTGAGCTGGGATCTTGTCAATAATAACAGCATGGAAGACAGTGTCAAAGCCATTGGCAAGGTCTAGACAAGCAGTGTGGACTGTATGCCCCTTATCCATGTCCTCAATAGCCCTTTCAAAGAACTCAACTAGTATGAGCAGGCATAATCTGCCTTTTACAAATTTGAACTGATGTGTATCCAGGGATATAAGGTTGCCTATGTCATTGCCTATTTGTTCAGCTATAACACATTCCAAAGCCTTATGAATAATAGTAGTGAAACTAATATGCCTGTAATTCCCAGGATCATTACACGGACCACTTAATGCAAGGACACCACAAATGGCTTCTTCTTCTCTGGGACATAACCAGTGGAGGGACTCGGGCTGAAGAGCTGATGGAGGGATTATGCAAAGTGAGACTTTACACTTCTCAGCAGGCATCCAGGGATATTGTCAGGACCTATGGAGGCAGCATTTCTGATTTTGGAAAATTCCAAAAAAAAAAAAAAAAAAAAAAAAAAAAAAACTTGGTCCAAATTAATGTGTGAGGGGAAATGGAGGTGAGAGAAGGGGAGGGTAAGTGGAGTGATGCTGGAAGAGAATTTATGTATTTGGTTCAGAGGAAAAAAAGTACTATCTGAGATAAGTTTAGTACAGAATTGTAAATTACTTCTAATGTTCTGAATACAGCTGAAGAAGGCTTTATGGTTATCTTTTAAATTAGCTTCAGTTCTAAATTCTTAGCTAGCCTTACATTTCCTAAAGGTCAGTTGCAGAGACTTACCAGGTTTCTGTGCCTTTTATGGTGATGAAGTGGACATCTTTTAATGATAGCAAGGAGTTTTCCTCTTTAAAATATTGCTGAATATACCATTCCTTCCACTATTATTACATGCTTGGTCCAAATCCATTTCAAGAAAGACCCCCTCCCCCCAAAAACATAAGACTTTCTGAAATCTTCACCACTGCTGCAACTGACAAATTAAAAACAGTGAAATCCACATTCTTAGGCTGAAAATTTCAAGTTGCAGTTGTACATACTAAACACATTTGGAAAGTTATAAAGAAATATCCTACTTTGCCACTATTACATGTAACACAGCAGAAGCAAAAGTAATCTAGCCCCCTGCAATGACTTTAATAAAGCAAAGAATGTCTTTGTCTATCTCTGCTCTCCCTTCAACACAAACCAGTTCAACTCCCCCCACTGCAACCCCTTTCTCACCCTGCCTTCTCTTTCCTCCAGCTGTACTCCATCTTTCTGCTTAAGGGAAATGTCATCAAAATCTGTCAGAGAAATCAATGAACATGTTACCACTAAATACAAGTAAATGTTTAGTAGCATACCCTCAGTATTCCAACAAATGTGTGTTAAACAACTTTCCAAACTGTTTGCTCAGATATTCATTTTTTCAATCCCTACAGATAATGTGCCAGCCCAATTCAAACACATTTCATTACACCCATTTCTAAATTGTCTTCTAGCCCACATGACTAATTTCTTATTTCTGTCATTTGCCCAATCAGAAAGATTTTTGAAAAATTCATTTATGACCACCTCAACAAATATGACCTCTACCTAGGTCCATGATATGGCTTTAGTGGAGGACATAAAATATAAGTCTCAATTTTAATCTGATACAATAGAATATTCCCAACTGTAGAAGAAGGCTGACTAACAGCTGCATTCTTCAATTACACATCCAAAGCCTTTGAAGGTGTAAACCACTCCAGCGGCAGTCTTCATTGCTCTATGCAGAACCTTTGAAAGTGTAGACAAATCCATTCTCTTTCACAAATTAAGTGCACTAGGCTTTAGAGATAACACTGCATTCTAGTTTAGGATTACTTCACTGACAGAGCCTTTCTTTATAATCAAAGCTGGTACTCCACAAACTGACTGTGGTGCCTTCTCCGCTGGTGCCCCTTAACACTCTGTTCTTGGGCTTATCTTATTCTTTCTCCCTGTTTGTCAAGAAAATTTCCACTTCCATCCCTTTAGGTGAAATACTACTACATGCAAATTACATTATTCTGCATGAAACTGGACCATCTCCCTTATCATTTCAATCTGCACAGAAGTACTTCACATCCATCCTTAGCTGGCTTACCCAAAATAAACTCACTATCTTAAAGACAATAAAACTGCTTTCCAATAGAAACTTAAAAGTTCTTTCCTGCTGTGGATCACTGCCCTGAGCAACTAACTAGTATAAATTCCTTGGCTTAATACTTGATAAACAGCATGTTTTAGTAATGACATTACAAAAGTTACCACTCAACTGAAGTCCTCCTATCCATTTCAAACCACCTCAGCATAGATGTGAGAAAATCTCTGGCAAAAACATATTTATCCCAAGGTGAGAATATGCCCTAACCAATTACTACCCTACACTCTGCATGTAGGTCTTCAAAAATACAAACAGTTGTTTATGCCTTATCTAGATTTACTTGGCTTTCACCCCCAACTTTCAAAACCAGCTTGAGCATCACTGTCTCACCCTGAAAAAAGAAAAAATGGCGTCCATTGACAGCCCATTCCATGTTCCTTTTAGCCACCTTCCTTTTAAAACATTCCGTGGTTATTTCTCTCCTTCCCTAAAAAGTAAACTCTAATTAAATTTCTCCCCTGTTCTCTTGGAAGACATAACAACACCCTAATCCTTGTCTGCCTCTGTTTTAGTCTTTCAACAGTCCATAAGTAAAACTGTCCCTGCTAATTGGAATCAACACCCAGCAAAATTCTGGCAACCTACCAAGCACCTACAATCAGGAGAAGATTAACATACAGCTAAAAGACACATACAGATGTACCTGCTATATAGACAGAGGATAATCTCTACCTCCCACCTATACTACTGCATCCTATATATTCATATAGAAGCCATAGTTCCTAAAGATTCTAATGACATAAAAGGAATTTCCTCCAATGTAAATATGTAAATTTAACTTAGACTTCATCTTTATGTATTACAGCACACTACCATCTTGTGCTCCAACCAGTTAATGACTGTGCCCACTCCAGTAATAACTCACTCCTCCTCTTTACATATTTCTTTCATAATTTTTTATTCTGTCTCTCTTCAGTTCACAGGACATACTTCTCTTTCCTCTCAATTCCAGTTTCTTTCCCAAAGGAACATATCTTGTACAGGTATTACTGCATTTACATGAACCATTGATAACATTTAAATTAAAGATTGGTGGATAACAGATTATTTTAACCCTTGGGAAAGTTGTGTAACCAAATTTTGTGTACTTGCTAAATATTTGAAAGATTATATTGGGATTCTTGCTTGTACCTTAATTAAATTACAGCTCATTGTGGAGACTCTACGAGTCCTTGGTGGACTTGACAACGTCACCCACTCTGCAACTGGCAGAAAACGTGATTAACTCTAGCCCTTTGCCTTCTATCTTTTCATCACAGAAGTAGATGTTAAAAAGTAGGAACCTCAGGACAGAGTCCAACAAAATGCCAGTATTGGCATTCCAGAGTTGTGAGTAAGATGTCCCATCTTTAATATAATACATTTACTTAGTGACCCAATTGGCTATCCAGTGGACAACATAGGGGTTAGTGCTGATTACAGAGAGTTTATCAATTATGCCAACATAAAAATGGTATTGAATGCTTTTGCCAGATCAAAGTATACAGAATAAAAAGACTGACCTTTATTCACAGCCTGACTAACCTTTTTCAAAGAAGTCAACTAGGTTGAGTAGGCGCAATCTATCTTTCATAAAACCAAAATGGTTAGAGTCAAGAGACAGGAGGTTATCTGTGCCATTGTTAAACAGCTTGTCACTTTTTCATTCTGTGGCCTTACAGATAAGGCTAGTAGGTCAGTAATTTCCAGGGGCAGTGGTAGTACCATCTTAGTCTTATACCACAATGACTGTTCTCTGCTCATCAGGAACAATATCAAAATGAGAGCCTTAAGTAGATCAAGTTAAAGAAGAGTTAGGAGAGGCATAGCTTGGTGCACTAAAGGAGACAGGAATGTTGAGCAAAAGCCCTAGGCAGGGCAGGTAGCACCTGTTCAGTAGATATTTTGGGATGGTCTAACATTTAAGACAGTAGATAGAAGGAATGATAAGATGACCAAGTGAGGTAAAGTTAGAAGTGAATTAATCATTCAGAATACTGGTAATGGCCTCAGGGTCAAAGCAAGAAGTCTCACTAGCAGATAGCTATGTACAGGATTGTGTATTATTTCTCAGGGTTCTGATATACTTGTTTCTTATGTTTCTGATATAAATAAAAGGAGGCCTTGTAGTTATCTTTGCTGGCAGTAATTAAATTCAACGTTTCTCTTCCTGATGGTACTTTTGAGATTTTTTAAACATGGATTTTAAAACTGGTTAATGTGAAGACGTCCACCAATAAGTCTTACTTTTGAATTTACCAGTATGCTTATATTGGATAGGGATGGACACTTCAATATAGCTGTAAGAAGGGAATAGCAAGTATGCAGGAACATCAGTAGGAAAGAATTGTGCCATTTATGATTACTGAATAGGTCAGTGGGTAGCTCAGGGGCACAGTTTGCAGCATTGCCACTTCCAATAACAGAATTTCCAGTTCATTTCTCTGCTGCAGTTCCATTTGTGTAAAATCTACCTGTCCTTCCTGCATTCATGTGGATTTACTGTTGTTCATGATTCAATTTTTCCCCATCCCGTCTGTGTGTGTGTGTGTGTGTGTGTGTGTGTGTGTGTGTGTGTGTGTGTGTGTGTGTGTGTGTGTGTGTGTGTCTGTGTCTGTCCACATGCACTCCTGTGTCCATATGTGCCTGTGTGTGTTTAAACTCAGAGTGACAGAATGAAGCATTATAATTAGTAATGATATGATAGTTGGATTTATTGAAAGTTGCATGTTTTTATTTACAATACTTGAAAGATAAAATTCTAGTTTAAAATGTTTGCTCTTCCAGTAAGGATAACTGACATTACAGCTGTTTCCATCTAAACAAAAACAGCTCTGATTCGTAATCCTAGGATATGTTCTTCAGTGCTACATGCTAGACAAATTACAGTAGCAGCTTGCCATCAAATTCACAGTAAGAAAACCCTCAGTTATAGTGTACATGTCTTTGTGGCAAATATGCAATATAATTCCATTTTCACAATCCATGTATTATGATTTTTTAACACATCTGTCTCAAGATAATTGTATTAATACTTTTGTAAGATGTGATGAATGAATGCCACAAATACCACTGTAAGTCCTTAACATGCCATTTTGTATTTTACCTTAGCAGTACTCAGTACAGACTGGCCTATGACTTTGCATCATAATATTAACTTCTCTTTTAGTATACATGCATATATAAAGAAATTATTAAATCCAAATTGCATAACCAAATGTTGCTTAATATGTTTGAAACACATTTGAATCTTTATGGGCAAATGCAAGGTCATACACAAGGAATTAATTGTACATATAATTTTCCCACATATTAGCATTTAGTCTGACTTGCAATTACCTATTTTTTTTTACTTTATATTATTTGTCTAAGACATTTTCCATTTAATCACAAATTATCTAAAACTTTCATCTAATAGATATTTAATCTAAAACTTCATATACAGAAAATGCTTCCCCAAAACGTTTTTTTTTTTTTTAAATGGGGCAATCCCCCTGTACTCCCACTCCCACTTTATTAAATATTCTAACTCGACATTCACACAGCTATGGAGAAGTGTGAAGACTCTTCACATGGTGAGTTATTGCAGGCACACAAACTTATAGAGACAGAGATACAACATCGCAGTGGACAATACCTTGGCACAAATACTGATCAACTTTAGTTTGCATTGTAATTTCTGTGATTAAAAAAAAAATACCAACAGTCATTCTTATAGCCCTACACACTTTTCAATCAAATGTAATTCAGTCATTTGTGTTTTAGATAAAGTGGGTTTTGGATCATTTGTGACACTTTTATTTGTAGAGAAAATGGCAATTGTAATGAATGCTACAATAAAATTATATAAAGTACATGTCATTAAACAGGATTGCTGCATGCAAAATGGCTTTATACAATCTGAAACTTTGGAGAAGAAAGGCGCATCTTTCTCAAGCATGTAAGCCCTCTCACCTGGACCTTTCCGTCTAACTTTTTGTTTTGTAGGAGAAATACTTTATAAATCACTGTCAACACGAAAAGGAAAGTATCTCATTTAGCAGTTTTGAAATGCAAGTTATAGGTTCAAACTAAGTACAGGTGTTCTTGCCTTATTCATGGAAAATCTAGTTTAGAGGATTATCTTAATATCTGTCTCCCTCCTGGGCCTCAATAAGGCTCCCCACTAGCACAGCTATAGGGTTAAGTCCTCAGCTGAGTGTCCAAATCAAGTCCTCCAGCATCCTCTCTGTGAAACCAGTGCTCCATGTCCCTGCAGCATATAGCAGACACACACGCACACCTAGGAAAGGCTGGTACAGATTTACCTGCTGTGACCCCTTCTGCGTAGACTGTAAGGTAGTTATCATTGCCAGCAGACACTCCAAAGCCATCTACCTAAAGCTATTGCAAGGGTACCTATTATAATGTTGACCAAACAGCCAGTCTTCAGTAGTGGCCACAGTGTCACCAATAGATATAAGTACTCTAAAAGGTTACAATATTCTCTAAAGAACCAGGCACAATGAAAAATTTAAATATATTTAATAGCAAATAATAAAAGAACATGAACATACACAATATCTATATTAAACACCAGAGTTTCAATCACAGGAAATGACTGATCTAGAGAAGTACTGTTTCTACTTACTTAATAGAGCAAGGCAAGATGAAGTAGGTGAGAGATCTTTCTGTGTCAGGTTCCAAGAAACAGACTGCCATGAGACTTCTGTCTCATCTAATACCAAAACATTATTTCTGTACAAAATGACATCACATGCATCTGGTCATCTGACTTCTGGTTCCCAATGCAACCCCCCCCCCCCTATTGCTAGAAACTGCCATGATTTAGCACCTACATCTCATTAATACACACACAAGAGCATTGCTCAGATCTGGTGCAGCTTCTGGAAGTCATAGAACAATTAGAAACTGTACTCCTGCTACAGAGACAAACAAACTATACTTCTTACAGACATTGCGTCACTGCTGGTAAGTTTCTAACTTAAGCAACTTTACAAATCCATTTTCAACACAAGCATTTGTACAAATCAGTTTGAAGACGTGGTGGGGATTTCAAAAATGCAAGTGTAAATGTTTTTCGCATAGGTACATACACCTTTGTGCTTATTCATATGCATATAGATTGAACTACTCTTATTAGACAATACTATGTGATATCACACTTCATTATATAAACACCTGTTAATTTCAATTGCTTTATCTGATGAAGTCTATATGTATAAGTGGACAAAAGTGCTTATTATTTTGAGTATTAAATAAATTGTTGTTAACATTCTGGAGGTGTCCAGTGTCTATCCTGTTGCCAGGAGTTATATTGGAGTTTGTCTTCGTTCCTGTTTTTAAATTAGTTCAGTCATGACCCAGGAGCTTATACAAGTAATAAAAACAGCAAATACAATACAAGTGGAAAAGAGGCATAATAATATAAATGGTAAATATAATAGTTGCAGAATTAAAGTTTGCTCATTTTGTTCACTTTTTTATAGTGCCCTAGGAAGTGAACCCACATGAACATTTATAAAGGAGTCCAGAGGTATGTATTAATAAAAGTTTGAACTTGAATTTTGTTGCTGAAATTTTATTGGCAAATCCATGGATAGTGCTATCAATATAGGATACTTAAAAAAACATTTGTTTTGGTCTTGTAATATATATTTTTGCCCATTTTTAGGTCATGCTTTTGTGCATTTTGTACTCAGTAAAACAAAACAGGTTCCCTTCATTTTGATTGAAGAGCCAGATTGTCAAAGCCCATATGGCTGAGACCATATGGACAACAATCTAGTTTGTGGAACCATTGTGGGTGAGATTACTGTGCAGTGGGGAACAGGGAATTTGTCCTTTTCCCAACTATAATGCAATATTGGGAGTTGTATATATAATTAGCAGAGGGAGTGTGGGATGCAGGTGGGCTTGTTCCCTTGCGAAGACATTGTGTTGTTTGCAAATATTGTTTGGCTTCAACAAGGTAAATTTTTGACCATATGGTCTTGACCTTATGAGTTTCAATAATCTGGCTGATAAATCAAATGAACTATTTCTGAACAAGATATATATATATATATATATATATATATATATATGTGTGTGTGTGTGTGTGTACATGTCGCATAGGAACATTAACATGTACTCCTTATTGCATCTCACAGAATCTTTTCTAAAGCTGTTTAGTATTAAAAAGTTTTAGTAGATTGTGAATAATAAAACAAATACTTTGTGCATGTTTGCAGAGCCCTCACATTGTGCTGATCTAATGTGTGCATTAGTTGATAAGAGTGGGAGGTGTATTGCAGCAGTGGCTTTGTAATCTTTTAATAGACACATCTGGCTTTATTGTTACATCATGATTAAAGATCTTTATCTATTAGTCAACTGTGGTAAAAGTGGGATAATGTTTTAGCTCAGTAAATTTAGATTATACCATTTCCTTGGATGTTTTCAATTTAAAAATTCTCCAGGAATACAAAAATGTGGGTATTATAATGTCAAATAAATTCTCATTTAGGATCCATGTAAATAGCATTAGAAATACGGCTTTAGGGATAATTGCACTGTTTAATGAAAATATGTCACCAAATCTTTATGGTGTCTATATCATATGAGCAAATCGCACAAATTGCGAACGCTAATAATATTGAACTTACTGGACCTCAAACTTCACACCTCCCCACTAAAAATATATTCCAACTCCGAGATCACACTACAGTGAGGAAAGGGCAAATATCCCATTCTTCACTGCACCACGATCTCAGAAAAAGCAATTTAAAGTCCTGTAGTTAGATATTATGAGTGTTCGCAATTTGCGTGATTCATTCACATGATATAGACCCTCTTTATGTGTATTATGGCAACTCTTTATTCTTATGTTAGACCTATTTTAGAATATAATTTTATGTTTTATGATTTTTTTCTAATGGAGGTCTACTTGTTCTAAAAGGTATTCAGAATATGTTTACCAAAAGGATTACAGAACATAAAGATCTTTCTTATGCTGATAGACTTGCATTTTCAGATTAGTATTCTATAAATTATAGATGGTCGAGGGCTAAGTTATTCCTTGCCTATAGAGCACTGTATAATGAGTCAAAAGCTATGTAAATACTGAAACACTTGTGATGGATAAGGATCTGAGGAATAATGAATTTAGTTACAAATTAGATCTTAGTAGAACTGTGAAAGCTAAACCCATCTATGGTTAGAACATAGAATAAACAACCTATACATATAAGAAATAGGTCTAAAGTTGTTTAAACTGTCTTTAGATAACTGAATGAACAGCAGAACATACTCTTTAGATATGGAATCTGTATTATAATATGGCCTTAGGGCCTTAGCACAGGTATTTTATGTGTGTGTGTGTGTGTGTGTGTGTGTGTGTGTGTGTGTGCGGGAGGCATTTCAAAGTGTTTTATCTTTTAAAGTTCACTTCAGTGGTGGCTTAAAGGAGTGGACTGTCTAAGGAACTTTTTGGAAACCATTCATCTTCATGGAGCTGCCTGCCAGTGGCCAAATTAGCAGGTTACATTTGTCATTAGCATTTGAGAGATGCTTTGCTGAAATGCCTATTTCTCATAACAGTTGTTTGGCCAGGATGGCTTGATGGTTCTGGTGGTTGCTTATACTTGTGAAGGTTGGTGGTTCTGTTCTCGCTCATTATCTCAGTGACAATATTAATATCCAGTATTAGTGGTTTAACCTAATTGCTTGCTTTTGTCTTGTGCTGTGTCTGTTCTGTTTGTCATTTGGCTCACCAGTCATCACTGGTACTAACGCTTTTGCTAATTAGTGCTGCTCATTTTGCAGTGCTGTGCTCCTAGTTGTTTTCAATACTACAATTATTATTGGAATTAGTGTGTTGCTCTATGGTTTCTGCTTTGGACACTGCTTGTCTCATATCAAGTTTGGTGGTTCTCCTTTACTCGACTGGCTGCTGCCCAGATTTTGAAGGTCTATTGCATTTCTAGATTTCAGTCATTTCATTGTTAGAATAGGGACCATTATGTAACCGAAGCAGGAAAGTGGTCAGTGGAATCCTGACAGCAGCAGGGCACCCTAGTCATCTCGCAGTGTGTTCTTTTACTAATAACCATAAGTAGGAGTACCAGTGTTTGAATCTGGCTCTTTACTGGAAATATCACATGTTTCAGTTGTTCATATTTTCACATGCTCACATTTTTTCTCATATTTTTGGTTTGTTCCTCATAAAAATCATGGTTTCAGTCACTAAATAATGACATGAACTTGATTTTCAAAAGTCATTACATTCAAGTATATACATGTTATCAGAAGTCCTGTATTCTACCAACTTCCTAAGTTTATTAAGAACAAAATTTAAAATCTGTCACCCATTATTTGGGCTTTGTCCAGATTTCTTGAGCCAGGAGGTTTAGAACTATACATGTAGTAGGGAATTAAGGTGCAAAGCATCTGTTTTAAAGTTATTAATACTAGTTTACCTTAATTTTGATAACCCCATGAATTCAGCTTCATTCTAGGACTTTGTTTTATGTTACTTTTAAATTAGCCTTTATACTGTTTCTTGTCACCCCTATCCTGAAATTCATGCTATGGATAAGCATGTTGAGTTATACTAATCATGTTTTAAGCATAGCTGATGCCTCTGTTTACTATGGTTGTTCCTGATCGATGTAATATTTATTCCCCACTCATTCAGAGCTATGGTTTCCTGCCTCATGTGACTTTCATTCCTGTGTGGGTGTGCTCTGGGTTCATAAAAAAAACAAACAGCCAGATTCAGTAAAGCCTACACAGCCCGTTTACACTGTGTTTGCATTGCACCATGACATGCACACTGTACCGCACCTTTTTGGATTCAATAAGTGGCTCTACATGGTGTGTAGAGCCGCACACAGCTGTGCAAACAAGGTAACACCATGGCATACAAATTACAGCATAAGCAGCTGAATTGTATGTTACTCAACCAATTCAAGATGGAGGAGCTATGCAACAAGCTAGAAAGCAACCATGTAGACTCAGTGCTGGTTTTTCCTGCTGATTCCAAAATCCATTGGAATACAGGCACAGAAAATAGTCTACACAGAGACAATGTTAGGGGTGCTGTTGCTTTAATTCATGCGTATGTGCAACAGGCTGAAGTCTATGCTGCTGCTGCTAACAGACCAAGGCCAAGAAGGAGAAGAGTTTTCAGACCCCGGGTCACTTATCACAACCTGCATGATGTGAAAATTGTAGAACACAACAGGGTGGATAGAGACACACTACAGGAACTCTACAACCTCTGTCATCCTCATCTCAAGAGACAGAGTAAAACAAGGGGAACCCATCCCAATGGAGAGAAAGGTATATGTAGCACTTAGAATCTTAGCTGCAGGTACCTTTCAGGGACCAACAGGAGACATGGTGGAGGTGTCACAGGCATCAGCATCCAGGATTCTCCATCAGTTCTAGAATGCTATCCTCCAACGTGTTAGTGACCACATATATTTTCCCCGTACTCCTGAAGATAGGGCCAGAAATAAGCACTAGTTCTACTGTGTACACCCTGAAGTACTGGCTGCCATACATTGCACACATGTAGAAATTAAAGCACCACCAGGGAACAGGGAAGGCTGTACGTTAAAAAAAAAAAAAAGGGCCTTCACTCTTAACTGCCATATTGTATGTAATGCCAAGGGAATCAACTTGAATGTGTGTGCTGGCAACCCTGGTAGTTACCATGACTCGAATATCTGGCACACCTCCCAGCTGTATCAGATATTCACTAGGGGGAATATCCCACAGGGCCATTTACTGGGGGATGCAGGTTGTGCACTGGAACCATGACTAATGACATCTATCAGAAATAGACACACACAACCTGCTGAAGAATGCCATAATGAGCCACACACTCAAAAACAGAAATATCATAGAGTGTGTGTCTGTACTGCTGAAGTCACTGTTCTGGTGAATATATACATCTCGGGGAACCCTGCAGTACAATCCAGGAGCATGTACTGAAATAGTCACAGTATGTGTCATGCTACACAACATCATCCTGAATAAACAGCTTCAGCAGGAATAATAAGGGGAAGGCATATACATCCCACCAATGTCAAAGTCACCACAGCCACATGCAGGTGAGGAGTAAGAGGGGGAAGCAGCAGCTGCTGTGGGTATAGGCAGATATAGGCATGCTCAATATGCCCTTGCATTGGCTAGGAGACAATGCATAGCACACTCACTCACCACCTAAGAGCCTAAAGCTTTCCTCCTATGCACATATATATAGTAACATTGGAGTTAGGCAACTCTAACAACCTTTACCTCCCCATGTATTGGCTGTGTACTGCTTCCATCAGCCCTGAACTAAAACTGTTGCAGCTGCTGGATTTACAAGGTAAGTGTTAAACCTGGAGTGTATTGTGTAATAATATCAACGACTGACATATCCTTACATTTTGTTACTTGGTAGTATAAGCAAATATAAGGTGGGAGATTTGTACAGAAATGCACTTAACATGTGACAGTAGAGGCTTATTTGACTTATATGTGTCCATTATTAAGTAGTAAGCCTCAGACATCAAAGATTCACACAGTCATACCCAGAGTCAGCTTAGATCAAGTGGTGCCCTAGCCAAAAGGGCTCCACAGCGCCCTCACACACCACCTGGTGCCCCCATCCTGATCTGTTTACACCATTCAGTTTACTGGAAAAGCATCCCTGCTAGAGCTGCACCCTAGGCAGCTGCCTAGTTGGCCTATGCCTAAGGCCAGGTGTAGTCATACCTCTCAAAAGTAGTGCCCTCAGTTTAGCATCATACATTTGTACTGGAAAATCATTAAAGAGAGAAGTTAGAAAGTAATGATACACATAGCAATTTCAGAATTTACAACCCTCACAAGATCATTTACAATAAAGTTGGAAAATGTTGATGCTATCAACTGTCTTTCTAAGACCAATATAAGTCAAAGGTACATTTACCAGTTCAATATCACAAATGCAGATGTATTAAGCACTACATCAGCTATGCATCCTGAGCATTTGACACAAAGCTTATGTATCCCTGAATCCAAAAGATACAAAACAAGGATATGGCACAATTATCATCACTTGCACAGGGTGTTGGGGAGGGGGCGGCAGAATGAATAGGCTGACACAAAAGGTTGAGAGTGTCTGTGCGAGTAAGAAAGAGAAGCAGGCAGACATTTAGATAAACCAGCAAATGTCCAGTGAAACAAAATTATTTTTTAAGCTACACTGCTGAACCATATACCTAATGTGTGTGTAGCTGTAGGGGTCCTCCAGGTGAAATTGGCATGTGAGCATCTGCATGAACACAGACAAGGTCTGTGCTAGCTATATTTCTTGTTATGTTGGGCAGGTGTTGAGCCATGCATGGTAGAGATAGCAGTTCATTGTTGTTATACCTGATCATGAGAACTGGCTCTGCCAGGAGTTGCTCTGGCACATCCATGCCAATGGTGAGATGCACTGCTGCTACCCGAATGTGACTGATGTTTGCTGGATGAGCTTATGTCAGGACCACACCTCCATGGCCTGCCATGTCTGGGTATAGAAAGCTCACCCACTGACTGAACAGTGGAAGTAATGCCTCTATGGGAGTGTGATCAGGCACAGCCACATTGGCTAACAGCAGATGATGTGGCTGACCTATGCCCATGAGGATGTTATCCCCCTTCCAGCAGATATTCCATCACAGACACTGCTAATTCCAGCGTGTCATTCATCTGATCCATTGAATTGGAAACATGGTGGATGCAGTCCACCATGCCAGCCTGTGCCACATCTACAACCCTAAGCATTTCCCTGGAGCACATATGGGAATGTGCCTGCACCTCCATGGTGGCCCTAAACATATGTTGAGTGGCACAGGAAGAGACACCTAGATCAGGTGGAGGATGGAAGCAAGCCTCCTCTGAGCACCCCTAACAACCCTCCTGCATGGCACCTCAACCACACTTTGGCTATAGCCAGAATCAACAGCACTGAAGCCATAGAAACCACACATTCCTGATGAATTGTCTTGCCCTCCACCTACCCAATGTTTTTTGGCTCACTGGAATGGGTAGGTGAAGGCTTACCGGCTGGGCCCTATGGAATTTCAGGGGATGGGTGTATGTCAACTTCAGTGTCAGATTCAACCCCTGCACCCCCTGACTGTGCCTTGGTTTGGCCATCATCATCATCGGAGTCTGCTGATACTCTGACATCAGGAAGTAGATGTGCCACACTTCAATTGTCAGGATCACCTGAGATAATAAGCAACAAACACAGGAAAAATTAATACCTGAACTACTGCACTCAAATATATGCTAACAAACAAAATAACAGTGGTGCCACTATTAGACAGTACAGCAATGCACACAACAGTCTTGACATCAATATCATACAGTAAAATATTTCTTTGATTGCTCATCAGAACTGACAAAAATGTTTGGCTTACCATGTGCAGATGATGGTATCCTCTGCATGCCAGATGGTCCTGGAAGAAGGTAAGCAAAGGGTAAGGACAGCATCATCACAATTAATAGTAACACAGGGGCTAATACTTTTTCCCCTTTATATGTTTATTAACTATACTTTTAACAAGAACTTGGATAACAACTCCAACCTAAGCTAATCAATTAGAATGTGCTGTTAGCTGTAGCAATCTTCAGTCCTCCCCCCAAAAAAAATATTGTGAAACAGAAATGATGTATTGATTTAAATTGTTTTATTGTACAACAATATTCAACAACTGAGGTACAAAAAACCTGCCAGGAAACTCTTCATGTGGCATGCTTGCTGTCCCTGAAACAGTATCTCCAATGCCAAGGACATGCGGTTCTGTACTTTCCTGGGAACTGTCCGGATCCCTGACAGTGGACAGGAATTCTTCATTTGCTGTTAGTGGTGGCCCTGTAGCAGGCCACTAACCTGTACCCATATGATTATGGCCCACTGCAGCTGCTCTCAGCTGCTCTCCTCCGTGCAGATGAGATCATGTCAGTGGTCCTATGGTGTACCTGGTCAAATGTCCTGCTGTGGCCACACACTGCATTAACATCTGTGACAATTTGCTGTCAAATCTGCATTATAACTGACATATATCCATGTACCCTCTCAAGCAGGAAGATACCATGTTGCCTAAAAAGCATCAACAATGACTGAGTATCAGGATCAGTGAAGGGTGGCTTTAGAGGATTGAGATACCTGGATGGCATAGTCCTAGGTGTCCAAAAAGACAAGAACGACAATGCACATAAGTGTCTCATAACTACAAAATAACTGTTCCCATATAAAACAAAAAAAGTAGCATTTCAGTATTACCCACTGGAGAAACATAAAACAGTCTAGCAATGTGAAATATGAACAACAGGTTGGATGCAAAAAAAGGAAAGTAACAACAGCAGTACATCCTTGTTTGTGCCAGAACAGAAATGTAGCTTTGCCCCCCCCAAAAGAACAGGCAAATGACACATTGTGCTAACAAACCATCTTTGAAATTCTAAAAGTGCTATCCAAAGAACTGTCCCTGAAACATGTCTACAGATTTAACACAGAACATTCTATTTTAAGGTATTGCCAATCATGCATACCTGTGAAATGTCCTGACAAACATGCCCATGCCATCAGTACACTTCTACCTAATGCATGCAGATAAAAGTTTAAAAGCCTTTGCTAATCAATATATGTGTGTGTGTGTGTGTGTGTGTGTGTGTGTGTGTGTGTGTGTGTGTGTGTGTGTGTGTGTGTGTGTGTGTGTGTATATGTACATATATTAAACTATTAAAGACTTTTTAATTACATTTCAGCATATGTAATATGTAGCTGACAAAATGCAAGCATACCATCTCAAGTTCAGTAATCCTCTGTGCAGATATATCCAAAAGTAATAACCTCTTTTCTGTGTTTTTCACATAAACAAATCTCCTCACCTTCAGTTTCCTTAGCTACATGGTTGCCTTTTTATGGTGCAGATTCAGGACTGTCAGAAAAGTGAATATGCAAATCAGGTGTAAACCCCCCATTAGAAATGCTGAATCCCAAATACTTCACTCTGTGTCGCAGATGTAAACATAGTTCAGTCCCTCCCTCGGTGTTTGTTTTTAATGGATTAAAACTGTGAATGACTACTGGTTGGGAGAAGGAAAACACAATGGCACTGCAGGCTGCCCTACTTCCAGTGGATGTGTCATGTTAGACTTGCACAGTGTTAGAAGTAATTTTGTCAAAGTTGGAAATGTAAGTAAGCAGCACACAATTCACAGGTTCTGTTCATTAACATACAACCTCCCTTTCATTTGTTGGCAACTGTATATGATATTTTTGCCATTTAATATCCTCACACATTTTGAGTACAGTGATGTAGAATGGCTTACAGACTACATGTCTCAGATTACTGGTCATATAAGAGAAGCATGACCAACAAACACAGAGGTAAGATATAGCTGTATATTTGCAAACAGTAGTCATAAATGGTTGTGTGATCATTTAGTCCTCTACATCCAAAAATGATAAATGCACAAATAACAGTTGTATGGTTTCATATTATTGTAGATGATGTTGCTGTTGGTTGTATGCAGAATGATTTCAGTTCCTTGCTGCAAAGCTGTTTATATGGCAAAGAGGGATAAGGCACCCTTCTTGTATTCTAAAGGTTCACTGCAGTGAGAGTTCAAATCAAGACCTATATAGAAATCTCATATGTACTAAAACATTTTGTTTTGCTTATTTTATAGATTGTTTTGTTTCATTTGAACCACTTTTCCCTTTTATTTATGTTTCAATTCTCTGCTGCAAAGCTGTTTGTGTGGCAAAGAGGGATAAGGCACCCTTCCTGTGTTCTGAAGGTTCATTGGAGTGAGAGTTCAAATCCAGATCTATGTAGAAATATCTCATGTGTACTAACATTTTCTAGTGTATATGTCATAGATTGCATTTCCTCATTTCAACTACTTGTCCCTTTTTTCTTTCTTTTTTTTTTGGGGGGGGCAGTGTTTGCATGATGTACTGCTTAGCACAAACACAGGAAACAGAGAAAAATGGATGTCAGATTTGGCTGTGCTTATCGCTTTTGCACAAAGTGCAGTAGTGCACAATATGGACTAGTAGGTCACCTAGGAAGCAGACAGAACATCTGCAGAACATCTGTAAAAGGGCAAAAGTAAAAAACAATACATTGTTGAGTTTCTGTATTTCAGCTTGCAAGTGTGCTTAGCAGTTTTAGATGGCATTGCACGTTGGTTGGCAGGGTTCCCCAGCAGCTGCAGCCATTGAATACCTGCAGATAGGACTCAGATAGCCATTAATTGAAATTGGGCACATTCTGTTAACTTTGTTGGGCACCGAGCAAACCTGCTAAGCATTGTTGCACAGTGGTCAACACAGAGACCTTAAGAATGATTAGGAAATTAGGAACTTTCATGTAACTAGTCCTATGGCAGCAGGTCTAAGTGTAGGGCTGGAGACAGATGGTCCTGGGTTCTAGTACAGGGTGTGCAACCTGTGATTACTGTTGTGACAGTGCATTTTATAGCAATGAACTGAAAAATAGACAAGTGTTATTTCAACAGTCTTGTGGCAACAGGTGTAAGTGTAGGACTGCTGTACACATAGTTCTGGGTTCTAATACAGGATATTTCAGACATTTTTACTGTTCCCACTTCCCACTATATTCCCTTTCTCTTATAACACTTTAGATAGTGGAGCTGATATGAATTATATGTATGAAGGATGAGACACCTTTGTTGTGTTTCCAGATGTATGACTGAGGGTATACGGTCTACTATATTTCTGTAACTTTAGTTCTGGTATCTGGACTTGCATGGCCTTCACAATTAACACAACTGGATCTATATCCAATAACCTTGGCAGGTGACACCCATAAGTATGTAACAGCTCAAACTGTCACCTGCATGTATGTATGATTCCTGAATATGTCTGAGCAGCACTTCTTTGGTGGCAAAGATGGAAAATCAGTGCTGTGGAAGAACATGTTTTAGCCCTTATGCCTAGGTTTGAATCCCACACTGTAAAAGTAAATTTTCCTCAGTGTATGAAGACAAAAAAATGTGAGGTCATTATGTTTATGCCCCCAGTGCATGTCTATAAACTTAACTCACCTAACAGTTACCTTCCAATTTCCAATATATATTTCCAGGCTACATCAGTACACACCCCTCAAACTATGGACAAGTGTCAGATTAATCTTCCAGTTGCAGTTATTTAATTCCTCCCTGCTTGGCACTGCTGCACTCTGCTTAACATTACACAAACACAGTTGGCATCATTGCTTGGGTTTGTGCACTACCAGTAAACAAGATATCTGGAATTCATGGGAAAACATCAAGTTCCATTGCTCTAGTTCAGCTGGTAGACATGGCTGGTGTTGGAGAAGAAGGTGCACACTTTAGGGCACAGGAGTAAGGTGTTCAGGAGTCCAGGGTATTAAGGGGCTCATGGTAAAGGCTTCTGCAGGAGGACTATTCTGGCTCCCAGTAAGTACAAGTCTAAGTCATGGAATAATTTGCCCAGGCTGTATCCATTGCCACTGGTATCTCACACACTGGAGAGCAATGTAAGCATCATTTTAATGACCTACACAGGAGAAAAAAAGGATACTCTCAACCGCTGGTTGCAAGAATTTGAGATTGCGGACATCCCACAGTTGTATGTACGACAATAACTGAGCACTTGTAAGACTTAAAAAGCTAAATATAGGCAAGACTGGTATGCATAATGCTTGTCTGTTCTTTCCCCAGCTTCCACCAAATGTGGGTTCAATTGACAGGCTTGGAGAGACTGAGGGAAGCAAATGGTATGTATACAGCAGAAGGAAGTGTTATTGTAGCATTAAAAGTTAAAGATGGCAATTGAGCATGCATATCCCAACTGTAAAAGCAAGAATGTATACATTAGTCTGTAGCACAAACCCGTTTTAAGAGTCCAATATTAGACTGTAGTCAGAGGTTTTGGGTTCAAATACCATGATTCCCAACTATACAATACTGTTATTTCTTCAATAATATTTACATTAAATTAAAAAATTCTATACCAGTGGCACAAATGCCCTGCTGTAAACTGTAATCTGTATAATTGGAACATGCATGTGTGCAATATGTACACATTTCGAGGATTACTTTAGCAATCTGTAGTATAGTGTGTATCTGTTAGGATGTGCACTTAAATGTAATATTTCAAATAAAAGAGTTGTATAATTGTGTTAATGCATTGTATGTCATATATGATGGTACTAATTGTATCTCTTTTCTCTCACCCCAACACTTATGTCTCTTTTTATTTTCTATTATGTATTGTCAAAATGTCTCCATGTCATCTATGTGTACCACATTATTAAATGCTATGCAGCACAGAGAGGTAGGCCAGCCCCAGTGGATCAGCTCGCCCCAGCACCAATGCCCAGCATGTTTGGGAGCCAGGCTGGCGGCACTGTCTGTGCTATCCCCTGCACTACATGTGCCCTCAGGTAGTAGTGGCCCAGAAGCTGGCACAATGGTACCCTCTGGGAGTAGAAGCAGAGTTGGTGATTTCATCACCCGCAGGGAGTTGCCAGGGATGATGCATAGGGCTAGGCATTGCACTATCGCTGTACTCCTACATCAGATGGAGAGGATGCTCTCCCTCATGGCCCTTAGGAGGAGGAGGCATCAAGCACACTAGATGCCAGAAGGGGACTGTGATGAGAGTCTGGTGGGTGAGGACTCGATTCTCACTGTCTCCAAGCTTGATGTCCATAAGCCTGCATTGTCCTCTCCCTCACCCCAATCATGGTGTCCCCCAAGCTTTTGTGTCCATCACCTTCCCTGTCGCTTGTGTGTCTGGTTTGTTTGCATTTGCTTTCTTACCTACCCAACTTACCTAATCCAAACATACCTACGTCCCTTAACCAGAAGGCTTCTCTCACTGAATTAAAAAAAAATGGGCACTTCAACAAAAAAAAAAAATCATCCCATACATAGCTCTCCATTTCGCACATGTGTCTTCTTGACACATTTAATTCAATCCAGTTGGCTATATAACATGATTGGATTGTTATTACACCTCTTTGTGAAGGTGACAGTTCAAATTCAGTTAATATTCTGCACATAGTTTCAGTTTACACTGTTAAAGAAATGTATAGCTATGGTTATTTCCTCCCTCCTTCACATTCCTGTATTGCTTTCCCTTTCTTCTTCCCCCTGCTTGTTTCCCATTTCACCATTTTCCTATCTATCCCATTTTAACACCTATAATTTGGTCAGAAAAATTGAATCACACACCACACAAAAGTAGCAGAAAAAGCAATGGATCCCTTCACTTTTTGGCCTCTGTGTTTTGGTGGAATTTCGCATTACACACTATTGCTCAGCGATGGTGAGAGGCAGTACAGAGCTGCAGTTCTCAGCACAATGCGGCTTAACCATGCTGCACTATGCCAACACACAGCAACATGAGCACTATAAAGAATTCATGTCATTGCATTATCACTGTTTATTTAAAAGTTTTTAAAAGTATTAGATACACCTGGATTTGAACCCAGTATCATCTGGGCTCAAAAGGAAAATGTGTCAATGCAGTTACATCTGCTGCCCCAAAGTTAGTTAAGTAGCAGGTGTTTCATAGGAAGTTACTAGGGTAATGGCTGTGGAGCCCTTACAAGCCTAGCCAAAGTCTACCCTTATTTCCATGATCATCAGCACCTATTGCCCCTGTCCAAGAGGGGCACAGATGGAACCCCCAGGATGAATTTATGGTTACCCATCCAATCATCCAGATTGCTTTTAAAGAGGGCCAATTAGGTGGTCTGTTTGACATGAAGTGGGAGTCTTTTCCAAAGGTTTGGTAACCTCTGGGAGACAAATCTGTCCTTCCAGCAGGTTCTATTAATGTCACATACCAGATTAAGGTCTTTAGCGTGAGTAACCCTTGTACCATTTGACTTGCAGATATGCAGCATTTCCAATAAAGCAAAGTCAGAGATTGTCTTATATGCAAGGCAGAGATCACCTCTGAGTAGTCTGTATTAAACAGAATAAAATGACAGTTTTTTCCGATGATCCACATAGGGCAGGGCAGATGCTGAAGACCTTGAATTTTTTTTGTGAGGAACCTTTGTGGTCTCTCCATTTGCTGCAAGTGCTTGGAAAGGTACAAACCAAAAGGGGCATTGTACTCAATTATTGGCCTGAGGAAAGAGTACAGGGAGGTTGTAACTTCTTTTTTTCTGGAGGCAATGCCCTTATGAGATAAGCAATATAGAATGCCCTTCTTACCACTATGGAGACATTCTGATCAAAGGTAAGGTTGCTGTCAATCTGTGTGCCCAGGTCTCAAACTACTGAGTGCATACTTAAGGTGTTGTTATTGATGTGGTAGTTTGCAGAAATATCTCCCTTAACAAAAGGGATAATACATTTTTTCATTGAGTTTAAGACCATGACTTTGGCACCAATCATTTGATTGTGTAGGATGTTGGCATCATTTGGAGATTGTGACCACTCCCAGTTTGCAGTCATCAGCAAACTTTGTCAGCCACAGATCTTTAGTTTTTGCTTTTACCTCAGAGAAAGAGATTCCAAACAGTAGAGGTTCCAGGACTGATCCCCGTGGAACACTATCAGTTATAGGTCTGCTGTTGGAGGTGGATTCCCTTATTTTGACTATATGGGTTCTATCATGAGCCAGTTAGTGACCCATCTAATGATATAATGGTTGTTACCTAGCTGGGTGAGTTTGCCAGTGATGCCTGAGTGGGGGATAGTGTCAAACACCTTGGCTAAGTCTAGGTAGACTCTATGCACAGATTTACCCTTGTCCAGGGCCTTGGTGACTGTCTCAAAGAAGTCCACTAGGTTTAACAAGCATGATCTCCTTTGAAAAATCCAAACTGAGTAGGGTTGAGTGTTTGGAGATTACCTGTATCTTTGTTGATAAGGTCCATAATGATCTGCTCCATGGCCTTGCAAATAAGGCTTGTCAGGCTAATAGGTCTGTAGTTTGCAAGGTCAGTGGAAGCACCACCTTTGTGCAAGGGAATAATGGTGGCCATTTTCCATTCAGCTAGGATGAAGCTGTTGCTCAGGCTATGATTGAAAAGAGTACCCAATGGTATTGCTAATTCTTGTTGGAACATTTGTAAGATGCAGTCTGGGATGCTATTAGGTCCCATAGATGCTGTGTGTTTGGCCTTAGGGCGTTTACAACCTGCTCTTTAGAGATACAAGGTAGGGGACAGGTGGTAGGGATGTCATGGGATACATGTGGTGGGGACAGGGGAGGGAAGTTTTCACAGAACCTGTCAGCCAACTTTGTCAAGTTTCATAGACTGAATACTAACTCTCAGACTTTTTGCAATGTGGCTCACATTTGCACACTGTTTAACTATGCACAAACATGGAAAGTATTGAAAATATGCATCTCTCATGTGCAAACACTTTGCCAACAGTTGCACAAACCTGCTTCTCATTGCACTATTGAAAGATAAATATTATGTGTTACTGCTGTTTACTGTCTATTTCCTGTCTATGACATGAAATTACATGTGGAAACATAAAATGATGGCCCTATTTAACAATATTTCACATATTTACAATACAGCCATGTGTTGCCTCCCCCAAGCACAGCAACCCTGGTGTCTCAGAACTTTTTCCACACCTATATCACCTACACTACAGGCATTAATATCAAATGTTGTGTGATATGTAATGCACATCAATCTGGTAATATGCGAAACTAAAACTATTGACCCATAAGGCTAAAAAGCCTCATCTGCAAAGCTAGGGAATGGATCAGCATGAACCTTATCCACCAGGTCATAGGTGACCATCAACACATTTGACCCCATGCATTTTGGTTTTGTCAAGGGTGGATCTTGCTTATTAAACATTGTGGACTTCTTTGATAATGACCTCAAAGACTTGGATGAGGGATAACAGGGCATACCACTATGTTGATTTGTCCAAGGCCTTTGACACTGTCCCCCATTCATTTATCATAGAGAAGCTCTCCCATGTAGGGATTAACTCATACATTACTAGATGGCTACCCAAATGTCTCATTGACAGAATGCACACTGTCAAAGTTGGGGACCTCCACCACTAGACCACTTACCAGTGGAATATCAAGAGGATCTGTGCTGGCTCCTCAACTGTTTGGAAACTATTTCTCTGAAGTCCAGGAAAAGGTAGATCACCTGTGGATTACCAAGTTTGCAGATGATTGTCAAATGGACACAATCATATAGAGTCCCCCAACTATGATAAAATACTATAGAAGAGGCTGACACAGACAAATGATTGTTGCCAAACTCATGGACTGAACCTTAAAGCAAAAAATGCCTAATTTCTCCCTTTGGCAATGAAGTACATTTGCTAATTATGATATACATTACACCCCTCTAAGCTCAAACACAGTGTTGTGAGACTTGGGAACACATGTTGATAGCAATCTACACTTCAGTTGCTGTGTCCATAGTGGTGAGACACACATTTTACATTGTGCACCTCATAAGGCCATCACATCCAAGACCAGAGAGGTCATAGCTCTGCTGTACTTTACCCTTAGCAGACCACTAATTGAATACAATGGTCCCTTCTGTCTGTACCTCACCAGACACCTGCACCAAATGGAGAAAACACAGAGGTTTGTGACTGAGAGAAGCCAGGACCTCCAAAACATGAGGAACATGAAATACTGAAAGGCCTGTCACTGTACTCAGTATCATGTAGGTTGCTTTGAAGTGACCTATGCCTGACCTACAGATCAGTCTTAGACTCTACCTTACTGGAAATACTGGACATCTGGAAATTAAAATGGGACAAAAATAATTTGCTCCAGGTATCTCAACCTAGCCTGTGATATAAACAGAACATGCTGGGGAGACAGATGTATCTCCCAGTGATTGCCGCTTCTCTGTAATAGGCTCCCACTGCATGTAAAGCTGTGCTGCTCAATGATTCTATTCAAGTTCACCCTTGACAACTGGATGGGGGATTGTAAATTCAACCCTGGGTTGGCACCTGTGTCCCTCATGGACAAGGCCAGTTCGTGCTGATCACAAAATCTCTCTGCCAACAATGACCATCCAACTATGCTCAATAAGGGTTCTTGTGTTACACTGCTAGGCTTGTAAACACCCTAGGGCCATTAGACTAATAACCTCCTATGAAGCTATGAACCTGTGCAGGCCTCCAGACATCTTATCTCCAACATGCCCTGCTGATGTCATCCACTGCAATTTGACCTGCAATATAAAAGTCAGACTTGTGCTGTGATGCTTGCGTAAAGCACTGAGTTCTGTAGTCTGTGTACTTAGATAAGTTGGGGTTCTGTTCTCACTGCAGTCAACAGTGTGTGTGTGTGTGTGTGTGTGTGTCTAGCCCGAACAGCCAGCAGAAGTGTGTATTTGACAGTTACCACTCCATTCCCATGAATTGATAGTTGCACATGCCTACACATTCATTTCATGCATGCCTCCCAACATCTCTCCAACATATCCTGATGTCATCTACTATAAGTTGACCTGCAGTCTTCTAAAAGTCTGATTTGTGCCATGGAGCTTGCATAAAATACTGTGTTCTGTAGTCTGTGACTTAGTTTGGTAGGGGTTTTGTTTTCACTGTAGTCAAGTAGTCAAGTGTGTGTGTTCTTGCTTGACATTATAGAGAGCCTTTTACACAAGCATGTTGGACACTGTTATAACCATATCATTATCAACAGACACTGGTGATGTCATTGGCTATGTCTGATTTATGGATATGCACTATTCCCACCAGGGCAGGGTCAGAGACTGGCAGAAGTCACCTCATCCTATATGATACAGATCACAGTGACATGGCTTTCAGTCTATCCACATACATCATGGCATGGTTTGTAGGCCCTGTGTTTTCTTGGTGAGAAACTCCTGTGGTCTCTCCAGCTACTGTATGTCTGATGACATACATGCAAAAGAGAGCATTATAGCCTATTAGTGTTCTGATTAGGTTCGAGTATAGTGCTGTCATACAATCCTAAGATCTAAATATGATGGCATGACTTAGGATGTGCATAACATAGGCTTTCAATACAAGATGGTTGAAGTTCAGATTACTATCTACATGTGTTCCCAGTGCTTGCATTACTGAGTTTCAGCATAGCAGGTCTCATGTCAATGTTGTAATTAGCATGGAATTCAACTTTTCAGAAGGACAAAATAAAGATATATTTCTGCATTTATTTGTAGACCATGTGGCTTTGCCACCAACCATTTGTCTGTGTTAGCCCCTCCTGTAGTATGGTATCATCTTGGCTGGACTCAAGGATTGCACCAAGTATGCAAGAATTGGCAAATGCTGTAAGCCAAAGGCCATATGCTTTCACCTGAACTGTTGAGAAATAGATTCCAAACAGTAAAGAACCAAACACAGATCGCTGGGGTACACCAATGGTGACAGATCTGCTGGTACAGATTGATTCACCAACTTTCACAGTAAATATTCTGTTAGTGAGCCAATTGGTTATGCATCTAATGACAAGATTTTTAGTCCCCAGCTGGGAGACTCTCAATGATCCTTGCATGGGGTATTGTCTACATCTAGGCCTATCACACAGAATCAATGGGCTGTGACATCACAGATTGCCTATGACATGACTCATGACATACACCTTACTGACATGGTTGAACACACACTTCAACATGCCCTCCACACAGACTGTGTTGCTGTTAAAGGATGTTTTCAACATGCATCCATGTGAGTTGGGGGGACAGCACCCAATGCATGCATGTGTAGACACATTCTGACTCTCCTCATCTGTGAGGTAGACCAACATGTCATCATGGACCTTTTCTAAATGGACACTAGTGATATCCCGGCTGTGTGCAACAGACCTGTGTGACTTGTTAATGCCACATCATATCTGTTACATCTGTTAGATGTCCTCAAAGAGATCATCCAGGGCATGCATGATGACAACACTATCTTCCTTTTGAACATGAAGAGACCAAGGGATTTGACACAAATCCACACTAAGGTATTCACTTAACACTATCAGATGTGGCCATATACACCTATATCACCAAATGGGTAGACCAGTGTATCACATACATGGCATCTAAATATGTTGACATGTCTGAAGTGACCTATATCTCAGGTCCAATGATCAGGTCCGTACATCAGAGCTGTTTGCTAGGCCCTTTTTTGTCCATTATTTAAGTAATGGACATCACAGGTGACACACACCCTGTGTCCAAACTGCCTGAAGGGCTACAGATTGTGGACAATAATCAACTCCAATGGTAATATTAGTGTAATACAGACAGTATCAGCACCACCAAAGATTGCTTCCACAGCTATGACAAGAAAACATGGGGAGTATTTGTTACATGAGGAAAACATGGGGAGTATTTGTTACGTGAGGAAAACAAAGACACAACCCAAGTATAATGTGGGGATCACACCCTATAATCAGGCCAATAGGTATGTGACCTGTGTCCTGGGATAGATGGATGCATTATTATATATTTTTTGAAGGATTTGAAGAATGAAACTCAAATGACTATCATTATTTAGTGGCTTCAGTCCTCTATTTGCCAGAAAACCACAACTTTTGTGAGGCAAAGACCAAAAATAAGAGCAAAAATATGGACATTGTGAAAATCTGGACAGTTGAGAGGTATGTGTGAGTGATTACCCTCAGATTGTGGATGTATCATAACAGTTGTACAAGTGTCACTCTAAATCACATGTTATGTCATGGACATGGGATTACTGGTAGTATTTTTCTGATATTGTCCATGATTGTGGTTGCTTCTTTTAACGTCCATGAGCCTTTACCTGTGTCTCACTTGATGGAGACGTCTGCTGAGATTACACTCATATTCAGGCAAACAAGTTTGCACAGCTTCTCTATATGCACCCTACCCCAATTGTATGTCAGATCCCTGATAGATGTCCTCTGCATTATTCATGTAAGGATGATTATCTCACAAAGACATCCCCCCATTGTTATGTCACCTTGGGTGACAGTCACATAATACACATTTTCACTGTGCAGTCCCTACTGTACCATATTGATATGTAATTACAGCTGTCTTCCATTGACATGCCCTCATCTGTTGTATATTATTTTGTTTCACCTGTTCTCTTTCCTTGTGTTCATTCCTACAATTCATCTGTCTGTCCCTGTTCAATACACACACTTCCCCTGAGTGTTTATTTTACATGGCAGTCCATGTACCCTTACAGATCATTTACACAACTTCAGTACAGAATGCCAGGAATGAGATTTCACAATACTCTGCACTGCAGATAAATTGTCCTATACTGTGTCTGGACCATAGACTTAACATTCATACCACTTAGCTGTCCAGATTTTCACAGAATGTCGAGATGTGCTCCTTATCAAATTTGTAGTTTTCTGCCATATAATTGGAATGATCTCAGGACTGATATAACTCATTAATTACATACATTTGAGTTTGACTTCAAATCCTTCAAAACATGCATCTTAAAACAGCCTCCTGGTTATTCTGGCACATTTTAATAGGGAAAATATGTCCCTATTTCTCGGTCATCGTCTTCTCATTATGTTAGCCTCTGTCCAGATGTTTTGCACAGTGATTGAGAACTATCTGTGAAGACCTAGTGATCTTTGTGGGATTCTATGCAAAACCGTGGACCTTCAGTGCTCTGATTTAAACAGGAGTGTGATCTGTGTTCGCTTACATGGTTTCTTGGCTGGTAACACTGTTGCCAGCAACAAAACCTTGCTTGTTTGCATTTAAATGCAGTGCGCGGGATGAATATGCAATGAGCACTGCTGCTCACCACAAACCACTGCACACACATGTAAACTCCATGTAGGCTTTGCACAAAGTCTACATGGAGTTTACTGAATCCTACTGGCAAACTAAAACGCAACAAAACCAAATAAGTTACTTACATTTTTACTTGTTTTAGTATCCTTGCTTATGATGGACATCTAAACCATGGGTTTTATGACCCTGTTTCCCTTCTAAAGCTTTGGTCACACAGTCAGGGTTTTTTCTTAGTTGAGTCATAATATTTAACAAATAAATATATTAAAGCATTAAAGCATATTGTTTATTGTAGCATTAATTAATTTTTTGTGTGTATATATCTGTTTGCTAAAAGCCATTCTCTCTTTTCCAACACTTTCCCTCTTCAGTCTTAAAACGACAGATGACAATGGCTAACTGCTGAGATACAAGACCTTTTATCTAGGTTAGAGTCTGCCCAAGACCAGGACAGAAGTTCTCATGCCACTAAGAGGCCCCAACTACCTATGAAAAAGTAAGAAGGTGTACTTGGATGGATATTCAGAACTCAGTTACCAGCAATGTGGATTTTTCTTCAGGGATCATGGATAGCTTAGGTGAAGGTAACGGTGAAGCTACAGTAGCAAGGAGAGCTCTGGTTGAAGATGGTCACATTATGGATGATTATTTAGGAGAATTTTTAGAATCATTGCCAAAGGAGGGTAGATCAAAATTTTTTACTTGGTTCTGGAGAGGAGCTTTGGGACAAACCAGCATCTTGTTAACAGTCCTAGACAGGGTGTTCAGCAGACCAGTTCTGTGTCTTCCCTATCACTGGCTACACCACAAACACAACATATTCCTCCTTTCTACCTAGAAAAGGCCATGCCAATTGTCGCTGACCTCAGTATGACTGAATATTTGGTACCAGTGATGTTGGTCAGCAGTAACATTGCTCTTCCTGGGTCACATATCATATCACAAGTACCTTTAAACATTAAAGAGAAAGTCATCCATGGGGCTTATGTAGATGTTTTTGATTTGATTGATAAGGAGAGTATTCAGTGTATCCTTGAGGCAGAAAACTCAGGCTCCAAAGACCTGGCAGCAGCCCTTGCAGCTTTAGGCATAATTGGATGCTGGGGTTTATGATATACATTGTTATACTTATTTTGAAGGATCCTAGACAGGCCTTGCCTCTTATCTTATTTTCTTTCTATTAGAGAAGCTCACCACATTTGGTTGGGGGGGGTCTTCCTGGTCCAGCTATGACCAGTGGTTTAGAAAATCCCAACTGATAAGGCCTTCAGATGGCACCAGAGACATCCCAAAATTTGGTTCAGTGTCATGCTAGCTAAACCTAATATATCCAGTAATATCAACCCTTGGGATAGTCAGCCAAAAGCCATATTCTGTTAGGCCTTCAATAATGGAAAATGTTCATGGTCAGCTTTTTCTCATCTTTGTTCTTTTTGTGGGAAAAATCATGCAGCAGCTAGATGTTGGTCAAAGCTAGGTCAGCCAACTCCTAAGCCTGGGGTAGGATCAAATGATCAAGGTACCAGTTCTCAGCTGAACATCCCTCCAAAAGTTAATACAAATTTTTGTGTCCAAAGAGGTAATTTTTCACACCGTCACTTACTTGTTCATACATTCACATTCCTGGTCAGACTAGATAAACTAACTATGGAGCTAGTTAACTGCCCCAACAAAGACACAACCAATTTTCTTATGAAAGGTTTCGCTTCAGACTTTGCAATAGAATTGTCAATACTCTTGGATTCCAAACCAGTTAAAAACTTTCCTCCATGAATGGAAGGGAAAATGTTTTCAAATTAATTGAAAAATAAATACATGCAGGAAGAGTTGTCAGCCCCTTTTTGTGCCCCCTTGGCATTCTTATAAAATCTTTCCCATAGGCATGCTTCTGAAGAAGAAGGCATGGGGATTTTGCCTAATACACCACCTTTCCCACCTACTGGGTTTCTGTGACAATGATTTGATAGACAAACAGCAAACCAAAGTTCTCTATGCTTTTTTGCATCAAGCCTCTGAAGCTATTAAGAAGTTCTCAGATATTCAGTCTGCATTCCCTCAAGTACCCATTAGAGAAAAAGATTGGACCTTGTTAGAAAAATGGGCCATTAAAAAAAAAAAAAAAAAACTTTGTCAGGGCAATGCCAATGGGTTGCTCCAATTTTGAAACCTTTGGTTCTGCCGTACACTGGTGTTGGCAGCAGGAAGCACCTGAGCAAGCCATTTACACTATTTAGATGATAACCTAATAGTGGGTGAAGGGCAAGAAGAAGCAAGGGAAGGTATGCAAATCTTTATAGACCAATGCTTCCAGGTAGGGGTACTTTTGGTGATGGACAAATTGGATGTACTCAGTCAAGACATTACCTTTTTTGGCCTTCTGATCGACATCCCGGCAGCTGCCTTCAAGTTCAAGTCTCACTAAATGGAACATCTCAGATCTGTCACTGACAGGTTTCTAAAAATTCCCAAAGTGAGGGCCAGTGAAGTGATGCAAATGCACACGCTCCTTCATTTTGCCTGCGGGGTAATTTCCCTGGGTAGGATTTTCCTTAGATCCCTAAACAACTTGTTGTAACAAGTCCCAATACCACTGGCTATACATTCTTCATCACACCAGAGAAGATCTCCAGCTGTGGCACACTTTCCTGCTTCATTACAACTTAGTTACTCTGGGTCTCCTCTGACGAACTTTTACTCTTCATAGATGCAGCAACAAGTTTTGGGATGGATGGTTATTTCTGAGGGAAATACCTGAATGGCCTTCTTTGTGGTCTGACAAGAGGAAGAAGGATGTCATCTTATTAGAGGTATTACCCATTTAGGTAGCCACACTCATTTGGAAAGAGTACCTCTTTAACAAGAGTTCTATTTTACTTAGATAATCTAGCAGTAGTTTACGCCCTGGTGAAGATCTTTGAAGTCCTAGTGGGTACACTCAGTCATATAGTTATTAGTCCTGTTAATTTTACAGAATATCTTTTTCCAGTTGCCACTTTTCAGGCAGGGACAATAGCATTGCTGACAATTTGTCTTATTTTCAGTTTGCCAGGTTTCATCACCTGGATCTGGATGTGGCCACTTGTGGGAACCCCATTCCTGTGGAGATCTGGATGATTGGGGAGGCCTAGCCAGTGTAGTTCTGTGCAAGGTTTGGGCTCCCAACACCAAGAAAGCTTATTCTTTGCAAGCATTCAAAGGATTTTATGAGAGTCTCTCAGCAATCTAGACAGTGGGATATTCCACTGATGCAGTTTTTAATACAC
Source organism: Protopterus annectens (assembly GCF_019279795.1). Classification (NCBI taxonomy): domain Eukaryota; kingdom Metazoa; phylum Chordata; order Ceratodontiformes; family Protopteridae; genus Protopterus; species Protopterus annectens. Next base: position 554,398,720 of record NC_056751.1, on the reverse strand, counting down.
AGATGGTTATTGGAAGAAGCACCTAGCATTTTACAGTTTTACTTGGTGGCATTAAGTCGGTTGGCTCATGCCCTAGGGATTTCCAACATTTCTGGGCATTGGTTAGTTACCAGAGTGTTGAAGGGGTGGGAGAACATAGGAGGAGGACACCAAGACTCCAGGAAACCCCTAGGCATTCACCTTTTAGGTCACATTATATTAGGATACTATTATATGTCAGATGACTTCCACTCTTTTGCCATCTGGGCCACCTTTTCACCTGGTTATATTCTGGGGCTTTCAGGGTAAATGAGTTGTTGCAGGTCATAAATTGGGAAGATGTGTTCTTAACCAAAGATTATACCTTGGTCTGGTTAAGGAAGTCTAAGACTGACCGATCTAGCTGGGGTCACTAATTTGGTTGGAGAGGGCTAACTCTGCTATCCTGCAAAATGCAATCCATAATCACCTTCCTTCTAGTTTGTTTTTTTGTTTAAAGTCTGGTCATTTGATTGAAGCTTTCAAAGCAGTGTAACCCATGCAAGACCTTAGCTCAGCACGGCATTCCTCCATGAGGTTATTCTTCCCACTCCTTCCACACAGGTCGAGCTTCTGAACTTGCTTTTTAGAGCCACTCAATTAAAGTAAAAAAGAAGGCAGGTAGGTGGTTATCTGATGCCTTCCCATTTTGCATTAGGAAATAATTGGGCTGTCTTTATTTTGCAGAGAAAGAGTTTTTGTGGATATTGGGGCACTCTTCTGTACTGACAGCAGCAGTGACAATTCCCTCAGGCAGGTTATCAAGACTACTGGATCATGATGGTTGGATTCTCTGATGGGCCAGCATTTCAGATCTACCCTGGTTTCATCTTTGGAACATTTGGCATCAGTTAATTTCTAACTGGCTGAAGCCCACTGCACTAATCGTTCATCTCAGTGGCAACAATTTAACTTTAGTTTCTAAGAGGGTGCTTTTAGCTAGAATCCTGTCTAACTTTCTTGCATTAGCTTATATCTTTGTTTGGTGATGTTTTGATATGATATGGTGCCCAGATTTCCCTAGAAGGGAACAAAGAAGAATTTTGTGATAGAGCTATCCAGACACTACATCAATCCCAGAGTTGGCTGGGCCACTGATTCTATTGGTTTTGAAGTTATTGAGCACACTGTCGTAATTAAGCTAGACAAGGGCTTTTATGTCCCTAACAGCATTTACTTAAATTAGTTAGGTATTGATTGGTTTAATTTGCAGTTATTTCTGTCTGTCAGTGACTTCTTATTGTTAATTTTATAGTTTTTGTTTCCTATGACATGGTCCTTAAACTCAAAGTTGATTTTATTAGAAGTGGCCTTGTTTAGGGGGGAGCATATGATATCTTGCTGGTAGGCTGTCACTTTGCAGCCTCATTCCCCTCCTCCCACCTTTATAGGTGACCAACTTCTTGTGCTAACCAGGTCTGGAAGACTAAGATGGCTCTAGTACAAGGGTATGTCTTGGGAAAAGCCTCATTTTGCTGGGTTATGGTGTACTCTCCCAGATTATAAGCTGTGGGGCTGGAATGGGCTTAGGAATGCACACTGTCTGCCCTGTTAGTACATGTTAATCTGTAGTTGCTATGGTTGTCTGTTTGACATTGATGACTTACTGTTTATCCTGTTTAATAAATGGTTGCAAAGGCAATATTGTGGTCTGATTTTTGACCAATTCAAGTGGACAAAAATGGTTGCTTGCAGATGCATTTGTCTTTGCGTGAGTCAGACAGTAGATGGAGTCTCGGGTGGGTGGTTATTATCCCCTTATGCAAGGATTCTGTTACTTCCGTGGCAGCTCAGAGGAACCCCACCCTTCTTCCTTGAATCGTCAGGTCCTTGGTCCTAGTTTGGGGAATTATTTCCCCCATAGTGAAGAGATGTTTGCTGTGTGGCATCATCCTCCTTTTGTTTCCCCCCTTAGAGGTGACTGTCCTGTTGTGGTTATCAGGTCTGGAAGACCAAGATGGCTCGATTTCAAATGTATGTCATAAGGGCAAGAGTGTGAAGCCTCATCTTGCTGGGTTATGGCAGCTGCCAAAGAGGCTTGGTGTACGTTTCCAAACTATAAGCTGTGGGGCTGGAATGGGCTTTGGAATGTACACTGGCTACCCTGTTGGTTTTATGGTTAGTACATATTCATCTGTATTTGTTATGGTCATTTATTTGACATTAATGACTTACTGTTTACCTGTTCAATAAATGGTCACAAAGGAAAATTGTGGTCTAATTTTGACTCTTTCAAGTATTAAACTGAGCCTTACAGATGTTGCAATACACTGCTTGTTACAGGAAAAATGTAAGAGTGTAAAGTATTGTACAGCTTTGAAAACCATGAAACAGGACAGTGTCCAGAAGCTGTGTCACTATGATGAACAAATGGTTTTAAAAGTTGTTAGCACTCTGCTATACTTTTGTTTCTTATTGTCATAGTGAAATGTACAACAGCTTTTAGAGCTGTAAAAATGCTTCAGGTAGTTGCTGTTATGCTGCACAGAGAAACTAGAGCTTAATAGCACTGAAAATTGCTTAAAAAAACTTTATTACGCACCATCTTTACATCAGAAAGGTGCAGAACAAAATTGTCTTTTCCCATTTAGAGCATAATCATAGTGTTCAATGTACTGTAACACTTAACACACTCCTCGTTGACATTTTAGAGATTCATACGAAAGCTGTCTTTTTCACAATTTTGGAGTCTAAACAGTGTGATCCATATACTGCAAGCTTGTTATACAGAGGTTATACAGAGCCTTGTTCTTAACAAGACTTTGCTGCCACAGTGATAACAGTGCTACAGAACTGCAGCAGAAACCTAAAGACAGTTTTGAAAACAATAATATACTCCCCACTGACAACACTCCCCCCCCCTCCCCAGACACACACACACACACACACACAGTCAAATTACAATCAAAATGTTGAGGTGGCTTTCCTTGACAGTTGGAAGGATGAACATGGAGTGGCAAAGAGGCAAAACTACGAATGCAGTTCCTGTCGACTGCGAAATGTTGACCAGAAGACTGTGTTCGTAGTTTTGAGCATTGGTATTTTGAAGGGCATCACACTACAGTGGGGAATCAAGAAAATTACCGCTTTCCTCACTGTAGTGTGATCTTGGAGTTAGAATATATAAGTAGCAGGGGATGTGAGAGGTACAGCCCCCCACATGGGGGGTGCAGGGGGGCTAGCCCCCCCCTGCAAAATGGCATTTTCTGCATCATAGCGGATGTTTTCAGGATGGCAAGTGGTTGAATGTAGATTCTTTCCTTTGAAGGAGTCAACATTCTGAGCAAACATAATGATTTTATTTCACTGTTCCAGGTCGGGGTTGTGAATGGTCAAGGAAAGCTACCTCATCATTTTGATAGTAAACCAGTCAAAATGTGGTAAATCAGAATATCAAACAGCTTTTAAAGCTCTTGCTTGATAAGGTATAAATTCTTATACTGGTTCCCCATTTGTAATACAGTTTGACTTGCGCACATCTTACACCACCAACAACTTAATATGACACACAAAGTAATATATCAACCCCACACTTGCCCATCACTGAACTCTCTCCTCCAAACCTACCTTCCCACCAGGACCCTCCGATCTGAAGACAAACAACTATTAACCCTACATAGGCCAAAGAAAAAAGCAGGACAATGTCTATGCTCCTACACAGTAACTAAACTCTGGAATGACATACCATCAGACTTTAGGGCAACATCTAACCAGAAATATTTCAAGCTCACACTAAAGAAACACCTCTTGGAGACAAACATCTGCAACTGCTTCAAATTATCCTAGAAATGCTCTTTCCCAGTCCACCTCACCTCCACCCCTCCTCCCACTCCCTAAATCCTTTTTTCGTTCCTCCTTCCTCCTCTATACTCCCTCCTCTCATCTTTAAACTACCCCTTTTCCCTGCCTAACTCCAAATCCCACTAGTTTACTCATCCCAATTTGACCTTTGCATGCTTTTATCTTTACTCTACAAAGGTCTACTAACACACTACCTAAATAAAACTGAAAACATCTACCTCAACTAGACTAACTCTCTTTAAAACCATACCACTAGCCTTCCAAATTTATAAATTAGATAAACTAACCAACTTTGCTGCCAATGATTTCAGACATTGAAACCTAACTGCTTTTATGCCATGCGAGCTATCTTGTTCACCTGCATGTATATTAAATAACCTTGTTATCTATACTAGTCAAATGTTTTCTTTGTAATTATCAAGTGAAAATATAAACTAAATGTTTTACTTTGTATCTCAAGTCAAAAATATTTACTTTGTAGTTCTCTAATGTAAATGTAAATCAAATGACCATTGTACTTATACTTTGACAAATGTTTTACCTTATATGTTGTTAACTGTACTAGTTTGTTGAGCTTTTCTCCTTGGGCCTCCACTGAAAATGGGTTCCTGACCCAGTCGAACTTTCTCTGTCAACAAATGCCAAATAAATAAAATAAAAATAAAATACATGCATGACCGCTTTTAAAGCTGTCAGATACTTGATGCCCTTATATTTTTTATACAATTTGTAATACACTGGGACAGCTAAAAGCCCTCATATAGCATAAAACATTTGTAAATATGTTCCCAAAATTGATTAGAAAATCACTTTTATGCTTCCCTCTTGAAAGAAAATTCCTGAATCCATTTCTTGAACATATTACCACGATAGTTTTGAGTGACAATACAGTCATAATCTTTTGTATTCCACAAAATGTAACACAATGTAACATGAAATGGATTGTTTTGTATTATGGGGTTTGACTAAATATTAAAGGGAAATGTGTTTATCTAAAGTAAAGATGTATGTGCTCGCTTTAATAAATTCATGAAACGTATATATAGCATTATTGTCAACAGCTGTTTAAGACCAACTTAAATTGCAGTATTTATATTAATGTAGATGGGTTAAGTATATTTATATATAACATTCAGTTTATACATTAATATTTATCAGGAAAAAAACTCAGGTTTATACAATCTTCATCCTTAACTCTTTTATGGTAAGCAAGAATATTTTATTGGTCTTATTATGAATTAATACTGGAACTTTATTTTTATGGTCTGTATTGAGTTACTGGTATGCTGGTATCATTCCATAAATCCAAGCTTGTTTTTATAGTTGCCTGACATTAAGCAGGATTGAATAGGTTAGAAATGCAGTTGGCTTGGTTTTTTGTAATCCTAGCAAATTATTTTACTTGTAACAGTCAAATCAGTCACTGGAGTCAGCTTTTAAGTTTGATATTCATATCTATTTACAAGAAAGTTGAACAGAAAAATAAAAATGCAGTTTACACAAGTAGTTTAGTCTGGAGTACTAAGTCACTTGCTGTTTCAAGTAAACTCTTTCTCTGGTAAATATTCTACTCTACAATTTTGCACAATTCAAGACACATATGCAGTGTTTCTTCAGTCATAAGACCGCTTTCACAAATGGTTCTGGAAAATAGCCAGCTAAAATAAGTGAACAGTACTTGTAGGGACACATAAGATAGCTGGATTCCAGTAGGCTTCTCTTTACACTCTTTCACAAACAAGGATAACATAAAATACCTTTCTACAAGCAAGAACTCTCTGCCCAACAAGTAGTATACAAGGGTGGTGAGGGCCCACTTGATGGCTAAACATTTTTTTAACAGAATATTGCTTATCTATATTACTCAGCATTCGTCTAATATATAGTAGATGGGATGTTCCTCTCCTTTTACAATCTGCAGTGAGACTGCAGCTGTGCCCAACTCAGAGACATCTGTATGTTCTAACAATTGTTTTGTTAAGTCAGGGACTGTGAGTATGGATTCTCACAGATTTTTCTTAAGCAACCTAAAGGCTTGTTCCACTTCATTTATCCATTATCACGGTTTCTATGATGGGCTAAATTAAACTAGTTTCACTAGGCAACACTGCAAATGTTTTTGTTATGGACCACAAATCTATAGCTTCTTTCACTTCTTGTTACTGGCACACAGATAGTGTCTTTCATATTATGACTTTAGGACATAATGTGAAACCTTAACTTCCCCTGCAAACATACTACAGAAACTTCAGTTTCTCTCTATGGTTGCAGAATATTTCCGTGATTCAAGTGCTTCTACTTCACTTTTGCAGTTCTTTTGCCTAACTTATTTTACTGATTTTCTTTATAAGTTCAAAAGGGTCTTGCCATTTCTTAATGAACTTATTTTCAGGAGTTGATAGTTTTACAAGTACCCAGTCTCAACATTTGAACTCTCAAAACATGAATTTCTGTTACATGTTCATAGGTTGGTACTAGGCCATCGGCCCTAGGGCCTATACAAGCCTAGCCATAACAATTCCCTGGATATTTCTTCCCACAATATTTACTTCCCTGGACCCCTGTCTAGCAGGGTGACTGACATGATCCCCAGGGTGAATTTCCTATCTCCCATCCAATCAAGGTTCCTTTTGAAAAGGGACAAAGAGGTGCTCTGCTTGACATGTATGGGCAGTCTATTCCAGAGTCTGGGGAGTCTCTGGGTCAAGAACCTATCGCTCCAGCATGTTTTGTTCATTGTGATGACAAGGTTTAGATCCCTGGAGCGTGTGGCTCTGAGGATTGGGATTTCATTAAGTGTAGCATGTCCAACAGCTCTGGGTTTGACATGGCCTTGTATGCTAAGCAGAGATCGCCTCTGAGTAGATGATATGCGACAGAGTATAGATGGAGTTTTTTTAGATGGTTAGCATAGGGAATCTGCTTTAGGCCTGTGATTCTTTTAGTGAGGTATTTCTGTGGCATTTCTGTGGCCTTTCCAGTTGTTACAGATGTCTTGAGAGGTACACACCAAACGGGGTGTTGTATTGTATAATGGGTTTAATGAGGGATGAGTACAGTGGGACAATGACCTCCTTTTTTCTGGATGAAAAACCCTTAGTGATGAGGTGTGCCACATAGGATTTCCTGACTGTTGTGGCAATGTGGTTATCGAAGGTGAGACCACTGTCTACCTGTGTCCCCAAGTCTCTTATCATACGTTCGGTGTTTAGTGTACTGCCACCTATGTGGTATGTTCTTTTTATACCTGCTGTATTCCTTCCAGATGTTCTTTTGCTACATGCATTACAGATCTGTACCTGTCTTATAGATCCGCAGAATGTCCTATTATAGTTTTATAGAGGAGTACTTCCTTCTATTTTGTTGTATCTAGCAAGTCTTGGAGATTTCTGCTATATAGCAATTCAAATTATGTAAATCCACTGAGGCTTGGAGTACGTTTCTTATGGCAAAGAGCAAACATATCAATCTTTCCTAATTTGTTTCATATAATTTCATGGCATATCTCTCAACTGTCCAGATTTTTCTCTCATATTTTTGGCTTGTTCTTCTTAAAAGCTGTAGATTCTGACAAACCATTGAGGACTGAAGTCACAAAATAATGACAAACCTTTTTTAGTAAGAATTTCTTGGGGAAATCCTACCACAAAGAAGGGCATTACCAATTCTTTTGCTATGAGGAAATTTTGTTGTATAATCAGTTTCCAGGATATATTGATGACCACTATTGATTTTCCAACTAGACCACAATTTCCATTTGTAAACTGTCAAAAATTACCTCAACAATTGGCAAATATATATACAGATTCTTAAATTCTGGATTAGATGCTGTCCTTTGGCACTAGGGGCAAGCTACACAGAAGTTTTCTATGTTCTTAATACCCGTCCAATATAATCTGGCCAATTTCTTTAAACACCTTTATTGAATTATCACTTGTGACATAGGCACATTTACATAATCAAACTGTATTGACAAGTTATAATGAACAAACATTATATTTCATATATATTGCTATATATCATATAACCTAGGCTACATTACATAAATTATTCAATTCCTGCCCCTTTTTTAAACCACAAACATCTTTATTAAACCATCACTTACGACATAACAGTCGTACATTTATATAAATGAAAACAAACCACACTGACACAATCCTAGTTGCAAACATTTTACATTACAAACCATACTGACACTTCCAGTTGCAAGTATTATACATCACTTATAATCTACCCAATCATTTTCAGTCAACCATTACATAAATCATTTAAGTCCTGCCACCTTTTTAAACTCATTCCTCCCTTGTATGTATTGTTCGCACAATTCCCTTTTTTTCCTCTTATCGATTTGTAAATGGCCACCCAAAATGCAGATGTAGTCTATTCTCCCTTTCTCTCTCATGAAGGGTTCTGGAACCATGACAGTAATGAAATATTGTGAATGTGAGTGAGAGCTTTGTTAGTCTTTGTTGCTGCCATTCTTAGGAAGGCTGGATACAACTTATTGAATTGTGGTCCAGAAGTTCTATCCAGCTGGTGTATTTTGTTGTTATTTCAATATCTTGCTTATCACTGTCATTGGTTCAACAGTTAGAACACTCACCTTTGGTGCTGGAAGACCAGAAGGCTATAGGTTCTATACCCACTCAAGGTGACTGTATTGCTGACACTACACTGCACCATTATGGCGTACTGCACTCCTGATTGTGCTGTCTTTGGATGAGATGTTAAACCAAGGTCTCATCTGTTTGAGCGGGGGGTGGGGTTAGTTCAAATGGATGCAAAGCATCCAATGGTGCATATTGAAATGAGTAGTGGAAGTTTCTTGATACCTCAGACAAATTTTCCCTCAAAGTATGAAAAGCACCTTGCAACTTCCCTGAAAAGAAGCCACTAGCCTAGTGGACCTAACTCAGTCAACATTAGATAAGTAAATAAAACTTTCTTGAAGTACAAAGAAGGGCAAGACACAGCCAGTGGGTATTCTTATACTGGGTTTTGTTTGTTAAATAACTGTGTTGTAGAGGGTTGGACAAGTAACATGATTGACAATTCAGTTAAGATGGTGAGTGGCAGGAGTTTATAAATTTTAGAAAAGTTTCCATCCACTATCATTAAAACTGAATTTAGAAAAGGACAACTATGTGTCGTCAGTAATATATCATCTGAATTGTTTTCTGCCTTCCAGAAGTGTTTCAGGGTGCATGGAATGGCTTCCTGGATAAAGATGTAGAGGTGATTACAGGAGTAAGCATTTTTTCTTGTTTAAAGTTTTCTTTATTTATTTTCTGTGTAATAATTTTATTAATAGTATGTGTGCCATTTCCTGCTAGTCTTTGTGTATGTGTGTGGGGGGGGGGAGGGGGGGCATGCTCGTGTGCATGTGTGTCTATGAGTGTATGTGTGTGTGTGTGTGGGTGGTTTGGCACTGTTGGCTACTATAGTTGCTATTTTTATGTACTGCAAATAAATCTGGTGTTAATGTTCACATTGAGGTATTTGCTTCCAGTTACTTCAGTCATGCCTTATCTCTCATGTTCATTATTTGTTTTAATGTCTGTTGTAACTAGGGAAAAGCTTGCCCTCTAAGGGTTTTATTATTAGAAAGACAATGGGCTAGATTCAATAAAACCTACACTAAGTGTACATGGTATGTATTCATTACAATTCTTATCACATTTTTGGTGCTTTCTAGTCACTCAAAAAGATTATACTAAATGCACATGTAATCTACACTTTGTGGTAACTGTTATGAATCCCTGTGAATATTTAAAGCTGCAAGAATATCAGTAGGAAAACTAAAATTAGAAGGAAAAAGGTGCGAGTTAAGTTGCGTTGTCTATTCACTCACAACAGTGTACACTTAGTGTAGGCTTTACTGAATCTGCTCCATTGACATCCTTATTTAATATTGGTTATGTTAACATTTAGTCTTGAATCATTTTCTGTTTGTAAATTTGATTTTGTGGGATTCCTTACTATCTGCTCTAAACTGTTTTACTGCACATATTTATTTAGCTGAGGAGCATTAGCGTCTGTGGCACTTATGTTGAAATAATCTAAAATAATTGTAATTTTATTAAAACATTTTGGCAATGTTTCCTGCAGGAGTTGTTGCAAGACTGGATTGGAGGAAGGGGTCAGTGGGTATGCACATGTGCAAATGAATGTGTTTGTCTACTACAAGTGGGGATTAAATCCAATTTGGGCATTTGTCTTCTTTTGAATTGGCTGTAGTAATTTGAGTATTTCTCAGGTGAAATCATTCCTAAATATAAAGAGTGCTTCCTCTCCAGCTTTAAGACAAGGATGACATCATTATGGATTGAATTGTTAGAAGGAAAATAATGCGAAGGACAGAAATCATCCTTTTTGCCATGACTCTTATTGCCAGTGCGTGGGGTTGCATTGGGAGTAATCAAGCTTCAAGGCTGGTGCAATTATTCTTAATGCTACCAATGCTCAGTAAAGCAGTTTTTTTGTGTGTTAATTTCTATGTGGGTAGATGTGCCTGGGTTTGTATGAATGTCTCCTGATAGCATAATCCTGTAGAATATGTGATGAAGTTTAATGAGGGGTTTCTTATAATGCTATAATGGATAACTGTAATCTTGCAGAAGTATAATCTTTTTCTGGAATTTTCTCTTAGTAGTGCAAGTTAGTTTTGCAAAGAAATCATTGGCTAAGGTTATTAATGCAATTTTGTAGGAGATGAGGTAAAATTGTTATGTTTATAATTGTGTGCTATGCGAATAGGAATTATGTTTGTTTGTTATATAGACATGTAAGTCGTATTGTAATTAGTAGGCAGAGTGATATGATATAACTGTGCTTAGACATACTGAGCATATGGAAGGATAATTTGCTAGGAAAAGCTAGAACTAAGTTAACTACCCTCCCTGTTATAAGCTAGTATTACATAATGCCGAAAGGACTGAAAATATGATGCTGGAATGAAAGAAGGAGACTGAGGGACACTAAGATGGAGTAAGATGGTTAGTCATAGATAAAGGAGAAATTGAAAATATTATCAAGAATGTTTAGCAGCTGCCACTTATTAAGTGTCAATGTGAGAAAAGGGGATAAAAGCCAGATCCCAGCCTAGCTGTCACCTAGAGCTAACAGATGAGATTAGCTGGTAACTGATGGCTGGAATACAGTAATAATGAACAGTATGAGTCCCACCTTACCTGTGTGACCTAGTGCTGAGAGGAGGGGTTAGAGAGACATACAGTAGAGATGGACAATGTGGATACATAAGGAAGATGATGATGGTAAACCTGACAGAGTTCCTAAAGCAACCAGTAGACTAAAGATATGGTTTATAAGGCAGCAGGTGGAGAGCTCTTCCCTGGTCAGTGAGGTAGAATCATTCATTCAATTTGTTGGTAACTGGGGTAGAGGATTAGTCCAAATGGACCTACTTCAGTCCCAGTCTGGACAAAGATAAATGACAGTAGACAAGCAAGTTAACAAGACATATTTTGAATATAACAAAATGTTGCATGTAGATAACAATGAATCAATAACAGTAAAAGTAATAAAGTACACAGTGCAGAGGACAGTAGGAAGGGAGAGTTAGAGGAAGGAGGGAAAAAGATGAACAAAGAGAAACAGTGAAGGGACAGAGCAAGGGCACACAGAAATTAACCATGCAATGTATACAATGTGGAAGAAATGTCACATATTAACGTAGGGAAATAATATGAGGAAGACAAAGGTGCCTGACTTGTGAAGCGGAGAGTAATAATGTCACAATTTTAGATAATTTGCAGCTGAAAATAATGAATCAAGAAAACATAGTGTAGTTTCAAGAGGAATGCATTTCAAGTTTGTAAATGGAGTTTTCATGGTTGTATAAAAAGGCATATGATGTGGACAAGAAAAGGAAACAATGTTCATTTATTGTGAATTTATGAGGAGAATACAGAAGAAAAGCTGTATTGCTTTCTTCATGCAAATATATTACTTGGTTATCAGGGAATAGACAATTCATGGAGGAATAGAAACCCAGTTTTGTGCAAGTTTCTTTCCTATATCTCTAAAGAATGGATCCTAAGTCGAGCTGTTCTGTATAAAGGTATAAAAGACTGAGAGAGCTCTAGTAAAAGTTTTCCAAGTCTACTTAATCTCTTTATGAAATAAGGAAGACATCTTGTAAAGTCCAGAAGTATTTAAAAACTCTTGTAGTGATAGCCTGGATGACTTTCTGTGCATCTGTGGTGTTAGTTATAGTCACAAGGAACATCACAACAAGCCATAAACTGGTTCTGTGCTTACAGCCAGGTACAGAGAAGAGAAGTCAAACAATTCTCATATCCCTCAGGATGGTTGTAAGAGAGAAAAAGATCCTGATGTCATTATAGGCTATTTACAAACAAGTTAAAATTTCAGGTAATGGTACATTATTTTAAGGTGTGGAAAAATGTTCTGAACAACATCTTAAGCTTGTCAACAGTTCTTTGCTTGTTGTTTCTACATTCACATCATAATTCTTGGAAATCAGGGAAGCTAACTTTGTCCGTGTGCTATAGAAACCATACCTGCCTTTGCCTGACATGGTTCTACTCAGAAAGGACAGTGACTATGAATCTTTGAGTGCTGCTACTTGAAGGTCCAAGGCTCATCCTACAGTGTGGACTGTAAAGCACTCAGCGCTGTTCTCCTTGATGTTTATTCTTGATATTCTGAACTCATTTTAAAAGGTGAACTGCAAATAAACAACTAATTATTGTTCTCTGATGAATTCAAACCTGTTGGGGTTGGGTCCCTTCAGCCTGTGTGTCTATCATTGCAGTTGGTCAGACAAATGATGGGGTTTGACGAGATCAGCCTAAAGTCTAATTTAGTTAGTATAAATATTGTAATTTTAGTCAAGGACTGCAACTATGTTGCTTGGAGACCATCTCAGGCAGTTACAGTGTCCTTGGCTCTTGGGGGATATGAGGCACTGTTCCCATCAAGAATGAAGTTGGTGGCAGAGTCTTCTTAGCAAGTAATAAATGGGGTAGTGAATGGGAGAGTACTATGGAGATAAGAATATACCACATTAGCATAATATATTTAAAATCAAAGTGTTTCTTCTGATTTGTCTAACTGGCAGCAGAGTGCTTGTGTGGCACTTTGTCTTGTCTTTTTGTGGTGAGTTCCCATACTGGGGGCTTACATGGACACATAGGTATGCAGAGGTAGACACCTTATAAACCATTGACTATATGATGTCTTGTTAATTTATTCTATTTGTAGGTGTGACTTTTGGTACACAGAATGCATTTAACATTGTGGTAAATATGCCTTGCTGAAGGTAACATGTGAACTGTGAATTTCTGGTTTTCAAGCTTTTCAGCTTGGAGATCCCCTGCTTGAATGACCATTAAGATTGCTTTTATAGAAATCTGGTTTTGCCACTTGCCAAATTCTGCTGTAGCAAACAGCTTAGTACATGATGTTATTTATGGAATGTATGGGGGAGGACTATGGCCATGTCCCACTTGAGTGATTTCTGGCCACTGAAGGTAACATGTGAACTGTGAATTTCTGGTTTTCAAGCTTTTCAGCTTGGAGATCCCCTGCTTGAATGACCATTAAGATTGCTTTTATAGAAATCTGGTTTTGCCACTTGCCAAATTCTGCTATAGCAAACAGCTTAGTACATGATGTTATTTATGGAATGTATGGGGGAGGACTATGGCCATGTCCCACTTGAGTGATTTCTGGCCACCGAGTCTGAGAAAAATTTCAACTGTGACTGCTAATAGTTATGCTGTGAAAGGAGGAAGATAAAAGTAGCTGAGGCCATCATGCTGTTTTAGTATGTTACATATGTTAAAAAAGTACACTTCTATGGAACAACCTAGGTGTCATAGGACTGGGGATATTGTGTTATAAGTGGGGCCCTATAAAACTGACATTGTATGTAGATTAATAGGCAATGGAATGAATTGGTACATGATGTTTGGGCCATGTTCTTACACATAGGGTGAACTGAAGTTTGTTTCCAGGGAGGCAAAAGTCTGGTTTGCCCAATCCACATTGCTACCAATGTGATACTAACCTGGACATGTGTTTTTTTTTTTTTGTTAATGGCTGGAAGGATGGAGATTTTGGATGGGGATGACAGTTTAGACTTCAAAAAATATTTATTTTAAAATGTCATAGTGCACAGTCCAGCCAGAGGATCAAACATACTGGATCTAGTACTCACCAACATAGGAGAACATTGCACTCTCCCCTGAGTCACAACCTCATCTATGAGGTTGGACCACAAACCTGTTTCTTTTGAAATAAAAAATCAACCTGAAAATCCCAGCTAAAGCTGTAACAGGAAATATTCTAAAGTTAACTGCATCCTGTTAAGCTGTAGTTTGTCAACATTCTCGGCTGCTCTCCCAGACCCTGATAGCACAGCTACCTATGCAGAATTATTCACAGAAACCCTGTACAGCCATGTAAATGGCTGCATTGAGCCATTCCCACCAGAAGTAAGCCCAAATCTAACACCGAAAGCAAACCCCCATTAATGGAATCCTTGCCTTAACAATGTATGTAACAAAAGAAAAAGTCATGGCCAAATCAGAAAGAGCAACTTGTATAGAGACAAGAGCTCTCCGATTCAACTGTGCAAGAAACTAAGAGGTCTAATAAAGTCTGACAAGACTAGTCATGAGATCATGATTGCATCCCAGGCTAAGGACAATCACAAGGCTTTCTTTAACTAAGTCAGAAATCTTCAAGGTAATACTCAGCAGTGTGCAGAATGGGCCATCAATTGCATAATCTTCATTGACCATTATAATACTGTAAAAAACTGTCTTTTAGAATGTTTTAACTTAACACCTGAAGCTTATAGGAAAAATGTTCGTGAGTATAGACGCAAGGCAGATGAAAGTGTGCGTCAATATATTGCTGAACTAAGCACTTATTTTCATAGGTGGGTGAGTGGATGTCAGGTCACCACTTTTGAAGGGCTGGCAGACCTTTTGGTGAGGGAACAAGCCCTTAGCACTTTGCCTGAGGACATGAGAATCTGGTTAGCAGACAGACAATGCAATACTGCAGATGAGTTGGGGAAGAAGGGATACCTAGCAAGCAGGGCATCACTGCACAGGCAAGGGACACTCAAGAGCTGCTCATGTGTCTAAGGGAACCCATGGTGGGCAGCCCAGATTGCCCCAACAGAGTCTGCCAGTAGCAGGGGAAGCCACTATTCCAGGTACATGTCCAGGACCAAGGGTTAAATGTTTTAAATGCAACCAGTGGAGACATGTAGCATATAGATGTCCATGGAGGCAAGGTAGGGAACAAAAGGTGGGAGAGCCAGTAAGTGAGAATGACAAAATGCCAGCAGTAAGTTGTCTCAAAACAGAAAGGGTACCAAACTATCTTAGGGAATGGGAAAGAGGCCATGGCTAAGAGAGACACAGCCTCTGACCTAACCATTGGGAAACCTGCAATGGTTAAAGAGGAGCACTACTTGCTTGGGCAGTCTACTCCAGTCAGAGCTTTAGAAGGGACCCCATTCCAAATAAATTTGGCTAGGGTTCACCTTGACTGGGTGGGTGGAAAATGAAGCAAGCAAGTAGGTGTGTTTGAGGATATCCCTGCAGATGCCCTGATAGGGAATTATTTTGATAATGAGGTACCTAGTGTGCATGCTGTTACACACAGTCAGGCTTGTAGACGAGCATGTGGATCTGGTAGCCCAGGGGAGACCCAGACAGACCACATACTTGCAGCCAGGACTGGTGAGGTGGTTACTTTAGGGAGGGAGTTACCCAGTAGCAGTGAGACTGAAGGTGAGCCACAGCTGCTTGTGTGTACAGATGTTCCCTTGGGCAGAGTAACTGCAAGGGCAGAGATGAGTAGTAGTACCCAGACTGACAGTGAGGCACTGCTGTCAGAGGATGCCAGACTTCCTATGGAAGGGGAACTGGGGAGGTTTACAAACAGAGAGTTGAGACAGGGTCTGCTATCAAACCCTACATTACAAGACCTGAGGTAGGTGGCCAGTGAGGCACCTGATTCTCAAGGGAAAGGGGAATCTGTATACTGGAACAAAGGGTTACTGTATAGACAGTAGACCCCTGAGCGATGGCTAGAGGGTGAGAGAATACAGCAGTTGGCAGTGCCCAGAGCCTACCATCTGACACTCCTAGCCATAGCCCATAATATTCCCTTTGCAGGTCATATGGGGATAAAATGTACAAAGAGACATATTATGCAGAACTTTTATTGGCCTGGGATTTCCAGAGATTTAACAGGGTACTGCAGGACCTGTTAGCAGTGCCAAAAAGTAGGCAAGCAGGATACAAGGTGAAAGCTCCTTTGATGCCTTTGCCTGTGATTAACAAGCGGTTTCAGAGGATAGCTATGGATATTGTGGGGCCTCTGAGCACCACAAGTTCCACAGGGATAAGGTATATTCTAGTGGTAGTATATTATGCTACCAGATACCCTGAGGTGGTGGCTCTTTCTTTTGTTGTGGCAGAAAAGGTGGCAAATGGTTTGTTATGGATTTTCAGCAGGGTAGGTTTCCCAAAAGAAATACTGACTGACAGAAGTACCAATTTCATGTCAGACCTGCTGGCTTGTTTGTGGAAGTACTGTGGAGTAAAGCATCAAAAGACCACCCCATACCATCCCTAGACTAATGGCCTTGTGGAGAGGTTAGACTCTACACTCAAGTCCATGCTACTGGCATTTGCAGAGCATTTCAAGAGGGAGTCGGACAAATATTTGTCCTATCTGTTTGCTTTGAGAGATTCCCCAGGAATCCACAGTTTTTTTCACCCTTTGAGTTGCTGTATGGGCATAGGGTGAGGGGACCTCTAGATCTGATTTGTGATGAGTGGGAGGGTAAGTGTGAATCCCACAAGGAGTCTGTTGTGGCATATGTCCTAAACCTCAGGACAAGGCTCAGGGAACAAATGGGCCTGGCACAGGAGAACCAGGCAGAAGCCCAACAGGAAAAGGTCTGGTATGGCAGGAATGCTCGACCTAGAGAGTATGCTATAGGGCAGCAGGTAATGGCTGTCATTCCTATCAAACACGACCAGCTGGAGGCAGCTTTGGAGGGACCCTACAAGGTGGTAAGGAAGGTCAATGATGTCAACAACATGACAGAACTGCTAGGCAGGAGGCAGGGCCATAAATTGTACCATGTTAACATGATCAAACCTTACCATGATAGGGAGGTCCTTGTGCTGAGTATTTGCAGTGGATGGCAGGAGGAGTCTGAGGGGGATCTGGTGACTGATCTCCTCAGTGAGGCTCGGACTGACATCTCAGTGGAAGGGGTAGCAATGTCCAAACAGCTATCCCCTACCCAGGTTCAAGAAATTCAAGCAGTGTTACAGGAGTTTAGGGATATGTTCACTGGGAAACCCACCTGGTGCAGCACCATGTGAATACAGGACCCCAAAGGCCTATTAAGCAGCCCCTGTATAGGGTGCCTGAGAGAGTCAAACAGACTCTGAGGGGGGAGATACAGAAAATGTTGGAATTAGTGGTAATCCAGGGGTCCAGCAGTCCCTGGGCCTCCCCAGTGGTGCTGGTACCAAAGGAGGATGGCAGCACCAGGTTCTGTGTGGAGTGCAGGAAATTAAATATTCACACAGAGTCAGACACTTACCCCAGGCTTAGGACAGATGAAACCCTAGAGCAGCTGAGTTGGGCTAAGTATCTTACCACTATTAATCTTACCAAGGGTTACTGGCAGGTACCCTTGACTCCCAGCAGTAGAGAGAGGTTAGCCTTTGTATCTCCTTTCAGGTTGTATGACTTCACAAAGATGCCCTTTGGGATGAAAAATGCCCCAGCGACTTTCCAGAGGTTGGTAGATCATATTCTAGCAAGAGCAGGAGATTTCACCCTTGCTTACCTGGATGATATTGCCATCAACAGCCATTCCTGGCAAGAGAACATTCAGTATGTCAGGGAGGTGCTGGGCAGACTACAGAGGGCAGGGCTAACAATTAATCCCAGGAAATGTCAGGTGGGTATGGCAGAGGTTTCCTACCTGGGACAGAGTGGGGAGTGGTCAGATCAGGCCAGAACCAACAAAAGTGGAATCCATTGAGGCATGGGCTGCCTCTGTTACCAAAAATCAGGTGAGGGCATTCTTAGGGACAGCAGGGTACTACAGAAAGTTTGTCCCCAGTTATAGTATCATAGATGCTCCACTCACAGACCTGACAAGGAAAAACAGGCCAGCTAAGGTAGTGTGGACACTAGCATGTGAGCAGGCATTCCAGAAGCTTAAAGGAGCTTTGGGAGGACTCCCTGTGTTAGCCAGTTCAGATTACAGCAAAGAATTTGTTGTGCAGGTGGATGCTTCAAATCGTGGGGTGGGGGCTGTACTCAGCCAGGTTTCCTCAGATGGAGAAGAGCACCCAGTCGTATATCTCAGCTGTAAGCTCCAACCCAGGGAGGAATGCTATGCAGCTATAGAAAAGGAATGTCTTACCATAATGTGGGCACTGCAGAACTTCAGTCTTATCTGTATGGAAGGCAATTCACTGCAGTTATAGACCACAATCTCTTAACATGGCTACATTGAGCCAGCCAGCAAAATGACAAGTTACCAAGGTGGAGCCTAGGGTTGCAGGCATATGATACAACAGTACAGCACCATAGTGGGGTTAGTAATGCCAACGCAGATTGGCTGTCAAGACAGGGAATGGGGTGACGTATTCCCAGATAGTCAACCCTCTCAAGCAGAGTTTCTTAAGGGACACTTAAAAACTAGCTTGAGTTTTTTTTTTTTTTTTTTTGGGGGGGGGGGGTGTCACATTGTCAGCCCAGCTATCTGGAATTTTGTAAATAAGTATATGTCATTCGAGAATATTAATATGATTGATCAGCAGCGGCCTTAAGTCAGTTGGTGCCCTAGGCAAAAGGGCTCCCTGGCACCCCCTACCACACCACTCACTGCTCCATCATGGTCTACCTGCCCAAAATAAATACTAGAAAAGCACCCCTGCTACAGTGGCACCCACCTAGTTGGTCTATACCTAAGGCCGGCTATGTGATTGATATAGAAGTGTGACAGAAGGAGATACTGCAAGCCCAGCTATCTGGAATTTTGTAAGTGATTATGTGTATTTGTGAATGCCAACATGATTCAAGTAAGATGCTTGTGCTACAACTGTTAGAACTGTATGTTATGTACTGAGCTAAAATGTAACCACAGCATGCCCTGCTGGCTTAGAACAGAAATGTAGATAAACTATTGTAGTTGTGTAAATGTATATGTTTTAACAGTGGGAACTAGAATGTAGAGAAGAAAATAATTGAAATTAAATTGTTTTATGATTATGATTGTGCTATAAAATTATCTTTCAGTTTTCAGTCAACAGGAGACAGGATGTCTACACTAGGGGACTCTCTATGTTTTGTTGTAAGTGTTTTATTGTTTTATGTTGTTTAACAGTTGCAAACATTTGAAGGCTATGTATTTTCACAGAGAGATGATAAATGCTGGTAATTTCTGACAATGGGGGTTTTGCTTGGGAACTAAAGTCAGGTGACAAAAGGTGATGTCATCCAAACTAACCCAGCAGTAATATTTGATATTAATTTAAGAACTCCGAGAGAGAAAGAGAGAGAGGCATTTTCTATTTTGTTTTTGACTTAACAAGAATATCCATTCACCTCGTCTGCCTGCTTGTTGTTCTGTAAGTGAGTTTTTAGGGCAGAGTAACTATTTCAGATTTAGATAGGAATATAATAAACTATAGCTTGGATGTTTCTTTATTTATTTGAGACTGTCCTGCAATGTTGTTTTAAATATTTCCTGTCATTTTGAACTCTGATGTAACTGATTACTTACCAAGTATTGTCTTGTTCTTTTGTTATTTATTATTAAATATATTTAAACCTTTCAATTGTGGGTGATCTGTTTAGAGATATTTAAGCTCTGAGAGTACTTGCATATCTATTTAGTGATACTGTACAGGCCACTCCTTGGTCAAACTACCATTTGGATTAATAGTAACGTTACACAATAGGATTGGACATCCTTTGTTAAGGGCCTTAAAGTAGCTGATAAGTAATGGCTGGTGGCAGTAGAAACTACCTTATAGTCTGGTCAGAAGGGGCTTAACTAGTAAACCTGTGCCAGTCTTTCACAGGAGTGTGTGTGTGTTTGTTTGTATATAAATCAAATCTCAAAGAGTTTGTGGGTCAGTTACTTGGGCAGGGACACAAAGCACTGGTTGGACAGAGAGGGTGCTGGAAATCTTGGTTTGGTCACTCAGAGATCTCAACCCTATAGCTGTGCCAGTGGGGAGTCTTATTGGAGATCTGGAGAAAGAGGGAGAAACCAGCCACAGACTGTGATCTCTGTGTGCTCTTAAGGGAAATTGCACTTTACTGTGCGTGTATTTTTCATCCTCCCAGTGTGTACATTCCCCACTGTTACCAGCAGTGAGGATGGAGGTTCCTTGATTACTGGGCCAGTGCTGGGGCAGCACAATCAGTAACATTAAATATCTGTAAAAATGGTTCAGATGGGTATTGTTCTATGAGAACCAAGAAAATTATTTAAATATTCAGGACATGGCTTGTGTGAGACTTTTAATGTGAGATTTTATAGTTGTTTATTACTGAACTGTATTTTGTTATTTAAAGTTGAAGGCTATCCCACATATTACTGTGTGTGTGTGTGTGTGTGTGTGTGTGTGTGTGTATCTATGTGTGGTAGTGGACATGCAGATGTGTGTGTGTGTGTGTGTGTGTTTGTATGTCTATAGAAGTGAGTCTGTCTGTGGATCTGCATGTTTGTGTGTATGCTGACATTAGATACTTACATAGCTTAGATTTTGGATATAAAATACCACAGCAATTACATATGTTATAGCAACTTTCAAACTTTAGGCAGAGGAACTATTTTACATCAGAAATATAAAAAGTATTTAGTAAATAAAAAAAATGAAACAATTTAGCAGATAGGCCATTATCTACAGGTAACAATACTCTCCAGGGTGGGCATTATATGTTGAATTACATTCCTTCCAGTAGTCTAGAGACCACCTGCCTTCAGGATTGGGCTTCAGAACACCCATTCAAGGTCCATTATTGCTCAGTAATGCACACCCTGTCAGACATTACTGCTTGCTTGTTGAGATAAAGCTTGATCATGTTTAATGGAAATACTGGTAAAAAGATTATTATTATTATTAAAGTATTATGTAGGTCTGCATTGATCACAGCTACCTCTATTATCATTCTAAAACTGTTTGATTTATGATTCAACTCTTGAACTTTTCTCCCAGGCTGAATTACAAAAAAGTTGTTTAACAGTAATTAATTAGCTGATTTCATCAACCTAATCATAATAGCCATTAAAATTATTCAGCTTGCCTGGCCTGTGGCATAGAAAGATAAATCCCTAAATGTACCTAGATGACCTTTGTTTGATTAGAAGCAAGGGTGCTGGAGAAAATGGGAGGGGGGGAGAAAATGGCTGATGCAGTCTCCTGGGGGAGAGTGGCAACTCAGCTTGCTGCCCTGGTAGCACCTGCAGAAATGGAAGCTTGCCACCTACAGTGAGGAGCCTAACTCCACATGCTAAATGCAGTGTGCTGTTGGCCAGGAGACTCAGCATGCATGGTGGTGCACATGTACATTTTAGAATCAGCCCATAGTACATGGGGAAATCTCTACACCGTCCCTCTCTCTATCACCCAACTCTTTCCTCCAAAATGGGAATGAATGGGTTGATAAGACTCAACTGTCCAAAAATGAATGGATAAGAGGGCTGTTGCTCAGAGGAATGAAGTCTGGCTTTTACCCCACTGAAGGGACAAATGGGCCAGCTGGGTACAGGGAGGGAGAAATTAGGCCAATCATGGAAACTTAAAACTAAGAAAAAGGTTATCCATCACTCCACAATGGATCACTGGTTCATCTTTATACCTCATCATTCAAGGTTTAGGATTTCTTTCTGACCTCTGGCTATTGTCTGAGTGACGTCTGCATGTTCTCCCTGTGATTGTAAGGGGCATTCCCTTGGTACATGGGGTTTTTACCTCACCTCTTAAAAATATGGTGATTGAATATCTTTACCTATTACATTTACTGTTCCTATTGTGGTCCACATCATATCTGAGAAAGAACTACAAAGGTGCTGTGCCCATAACCAGTTAACAAATACACAAAAAATAATTAAACAAAAAACACTATCACCAATGTCAGGACTCAGAAGGTTGCATATCCACCATTCCTGATAGAATATTAAGAAAATGTGGCTTTACTGTTATAATGATGGCTGGGTTCATTATCCAATGCAGACACACCATGCAGAGTGTGGGAGTGGGGGGGGGGGTGCTGCACTGCTACCTCTCTGAAGATGTTAAACTGAGTTTTTATTTTGTGAGTTTGTAGTAGTCCAACTGATTGTTAAAGGTCAATTGACATTTGTCCATTAAAGAGAAATGTAGTTTTCCCAAACCACTGACTGTATTTCTCTCTTTTTACTGAAAATACTATCTAGATTGTGGTTGAAAATAGTATGGTATATGTCAGTTACCCACTTAAATAAAATATTACCTCACACTATAAACCCTTCACTGTTGTTTTTCCCTTACATAGATATCACATACTACAAAGTATTTTTTAATATACCAAATGGTAGCATCACATAAGCACAAAACTAACTTTAATGCAGTGAAACATGCCTGTAATTTATATATAAAAATCACATAGCAGTCATTCACTACTGACACATTCATCTATTTTCATTGAAAAAACTCCTAATACTTCACAAAAACATAGAAATAGGCAAAACTTCAAACCACATCAAAAAACCGACAAGGAAATCCACTGACAGGACATACAGTTCTTTACTTACATCCGTTCTGGCTTCTCGCCTTCTGTTGGAACATTTTTAAACTCCAAATGTGTCCCTTATATACCAATCCTTACCAACAATAATTCAATTAAAGTTTCCCAATCAAATAATACTACATTGATTACATCATTAATTAAATGCCTTACTACAAAGACAGTTTTTAAAGTGCAAACTGAAAAAAGTGCTATTTAAACTTACAAATAATACCCCTATGAAATGTAATTTCATTCATTAAAAACCAACAATTAATATGCATACAAGTGTAATACTGTGATTTTACAAATAAATATTTCCTTATGAATATATTAAATACACTCAAATTAAATGCATTCAGCATAAATACATCAAATATCAAGTATTAAATACCTGCATAATACAATGCAAACCTTATAAATAACACAAGTCTATATTTATTCCTTCCTCGAGATATAAGATTTTAACATATAATAAAATGTAATAAAATATAGACCAAAATCTTTTATGAAATTTTATGCATTTTTGAGTTGATTTTCTAACTTTTGTAAATATTAATTTGTACTACTACATTATATTAAATATTCAGATTATTTTCCACATTCATTCCCTGGGATATAAAGTGTGAAAATTAATAATCATATGACTCTCCAATCTGTTTAACTGCTGTTTGAAATTACCACCTATGGATGTCGGATGTGCCAAAATGCTGAAAAATAAATTATTATCCAACCCTTGATGTTTTGACAAGAAATGCATGGCATCTGGACTTTCAGGTTTTTGCCTTCTCACATCCCCCAAATGTTCCATGATGCACACTTTAACCTTCCACGTGGTTTGACCAATATACCAGGAGGTGGGATCACAGTCACATCCTATGATGTAAATCACTCCACAGCTGTCACAGTTATAACACTCATTGGCCCTATATAATCTGCCATTAATCTTTGTACCATCTACATTTTAACCCCGTGACATAGTGAGCATCCTCCACAGCAGTGAGATCCCACTATTTTACCTGTGGTATCAGAACGTCTTGATTTTAAACCTCTCCTATTCAACAATTCTTTTAAATTACAATGCCCGCCATAGGAAAAAGTTATATGCTTTGGAAATATTTTATTTATTAAGTGGGTAATTGAGTAAGCACACTGACATATTCCATACTATTTTCAACCACAATCTAGATATTATTTTCAGTAAAAAGAGAGAAATACAGTCAGGGGTTACCACTTTGTATTCTAACATCGATGTGGTCCTTCTCCCAATTTTTAAGTAATTGCTTCCATACCCCATCTTATATTGTATAGTTCTGTATGTGTGAAAATAAATCAATAAAAAATTAACTTAAAATTGACTATGGAAGGTCAACACAAAAGCACAAAAGAGGAAACATTGCATAACTGATGTGTAATTTCACCATGGTGACTGCATTTTGAAATTCAGTCTTACTTCATGATTCACATAAAAAGAAATGCTGAATATGCAAATATATCATATCCACGTGCAATTTGTCTATCTCAGTAAAATATAAATGTATATATGCTGATACATACCAACCACCATGAACTTAAAACAATCCTTGTGTGTCCACAGAACTGTAATGAAACAACAAGGGCTAATATTCTTGTGCTGCTACAGAGGTACACACCTGCCTGTGTTTAACAAGGCATCACAGTTATAACCAAGAGTACGGTGGTACCAAGGCAGAAGGTCATGATACATGATAGTCGTAAATGCTAAGAAGGCTTCGGTAACAAATACATAGCCTTATAATTTTTTATAATCACCTCCACAGACAGACAGACATTTGCACACACACACACACACACACACACACACACACGCTTGTGCGCACACAGATATATATGCACCCGCACAGACACACACTTCAGTGAGTGCTTAACAAATATTTCAGTATGAAGACCTTTGATTCTAAGATGTATTTTTCCAGTTGTCAGGAAGTTTTAGATTTTATAACAAATTATTGTTTTGAATATGGACAATGAATATCTTAAGTTAGCATGAAATATTACTCCATAGTTTCTTGAGTTTTGCAGGTGAATTAAGCCAGACCACTGGATATCCAGGCTGTGTGTCACTAAAATAAGGCCATGTGCTCTCAGGTACTGCTATTAATTCTGTCAGAGAAAACCTTTAGCATAAACATTTCATTTAATTATTACATCTGTCAGATCTGATTATTTGTATGCTACCTAGGCCTTTCTAACAGGTACATTAACAAACACACACAAGAGCAAGTCGGGATCTGTCTGTAATGCTTGCTAATATCAAAAACCTCTAGTAAGAGAGTTTGGTGCCCAGAGCAACATATTCACTTTGTGCCCCCTGGCTAACCCTGCCCTCATCTTCATTCTGGCCCCACTCTCAACCCTATACTGCCCTGACCACTAGTCTAACACTGCTTCTACCCACCAGTCTGTTAATGACTCAGAAAACAGTGTCAGTTTTGTAAGACAAATGTCATTATTTTCCACATACTCTGTACTTATTAATCAAAGCAATTTAATACTGCAGTCCGACCCCAGCTTAATTTAACATCTCCATACACAGGATCTGTAATTTGAAACTAAGGTAAAACAGAACAGATGACTGAAATAGGTACTGTGTACTATTGGGCGCATAGAACTTGGTAGGAATTCCTCTACATATTTTACTGCTTTACAGTTGATTCTTTTGCTTTAGAGAGGTGAAAAATACTAAAGCATTTATTTTAATCACACAGCAGTGCAGTTAGGGCAGGGCAAGAGGGGCAACAGACCTGGGCACAAAGTGTTGTGGGGGGCAGCACAATCAGCTAATCCTGATATCTCTTTACTATAATACCAACTTTTAAAAGCCTGTATTGCATTTGTGGTCAAACCTGAGCGCTGTAGTGCTCAGTCTGTGATCTAAACTGTAGCAACTGCTTGCTACATTGTAGCAAATAGTTTGCTACAGTTTAAAAGTAAAACAAAAAAAATGTAACTAAAACTTGAGCACTATAGTGCTACATGCATGCAGGGTATAAACTGTAATAAATGTTTGCTACATTCATAGCAAGCAATTTGCTACAGTTCAAAAATAATTTTTTAACTAAAACATGAGTGCTTTAGCATTTCATGCAGGCAGGATATAAACTGTGACAACTGTTTGCTACATTTATAGCAAGCAGTTTAAAAATAATTTTTTGAAGTGAAACACGAGTGCTGCAGTTTATAAGAAGAAATGCTTTTTTTCTTTTCTTTTTTGTTTGTTTAATAAAAATATGTTAAAAGGAAGGTCAGGGCAGGACACGGAAGTGGGACCTAAATGGCTGGGGATGAAATGGGGAGGGGTGTTTGGCCACCTGGTTGGTATACCAGTAGAAGGAGCATCTTTTTTTTTTTTTTTTGCTGGGGTGGGGAGTGCATAGATGTAACTGTAATACGCTGATTGCTTATGGCTTATCGACTTATGAAATAGAACCGAGAACATTAATATTGACTATACAACTAGGATTGCTTTGTGGAATAGAATTTGCATCTCTGAACAAACTAACACACTGGATAACCTTGCATAACATTTCCTAATTTGTTATATACACTTGTACAAATAGCAGTAGAGGTTAACAGTGTTTGCTGTCGTAATAAGCAATGTAATCTTCCCATATTCTAGGTCGCTTGTGCCATCTTCAAAATGTAATAGTTCTGACATAATGATTGGAACATGGAGTCATATCGGGTAAGACTGTCAAGTCAGATAAGGAAATGTTTCAATCGGAACAGTTACAAGCAGGTATAATGTGAAGCTCAGGATAACCTTACATATCTGATAAAGTCCATCTATCAGGTGGTTGGGTCAGCTCCTCATCAGTTACATCAATGACATTTAACAACTCTGGAGTAAAAAACATAACCACTTTGTGCAAATGTATTTTGTTACATCTCACCAAGTGTTCTTATTTGGCTTCAGCTACACAAGATCTCAGGGCTTCTGCTGGTTTCACAACATCTTCTTATTTCTCTGAGCATTTGCTTTTTGGCTTTGTAGTCTTGCTATTTCCTCAGTATGAGGTGTAGATAATTTGTTGTCTTGTCATAATGACACTTCTGCTTTTGTTGAGCAAGTTGTCAAACTGCTTTTGATGTTTTGTGCCTTCTCTGGTTGCAACAACATAGAAGAAACAGGAAGCTTGACTTCAGTTTTCTCTCTATCCAGATGTGAAGTTGATACCCTTTGAATTGTAGTGAAGTGTTCCTGTATTCGAGTAAGGATACAGAGTAGTTTTCATTCCAATTGCCAACATATTTTCTCACCGTAGAAGAGGTGTTGATTGAGCCTTGCAAGTGAGCTTGATTGCTGATAATCATTTTGTGGCTCCTGAAATGATTTAAAAAGTCTGCTGTGTGCATGTGTAAAATATAGGAAAAAAAGAGGTATTATGTAGACACATACAAAGTATAGTAGTTCTTTCCCTAACAGTGGAAGGCTTTTTTTTTTTGTAATGGACCCTGACTATTTTTCTTTTTTGTCTTCTCTGTTGATTGGGGGACTGCCCAGTGAGTCTAACGTCCCAGCTGCAGCCCTGGATCGAACAGTAGAACCCCTTGCTGTGAGGCGGCAATGCTAACCACTGCACCACCGCGGCTGCCCTCTGAAGGATATAAGGTCTGAAATTCAAATTACTTAGTGACTTCAGTCTTCAGTGATTTGCCAGAAAAACAAAATTTTGCAAGCAACAGACCAAAAATATGGGGTAAAAATATGAATATCCTGCGAAAATCTGAACAGTTAGGATTAGGAGTTATGCTGTTCACTTGGACATGGAATTATTTACCTTAACAAATCTTGAGAATGTTCACTTTCACTAACTGAATACTGCCCTATAGTGGTCTCAGGCTGCATTTGCACACAATGTCTGTTCAATCATACTTGAACCGTTCCCAATATTGGGTTGCTGTAATTACGCTAATTTAAATAATTATATCAGGGTGTGCTCTCATGAACATAATACAGCTTTTCCTGATCTACTGGTGTTATCTTATGGCCAGAATAAGTCAGTATTGCAGCTTTCAGTGCCTTCACTGCCTCTCATGGTCAAGTTTCTGAATTCACTCTTGGTTAATATATTGCATTCTGCACTGGTAGCAAAATAACAGAAATACTTTTGCCATCAATGTACAGTCTGTAAATCCAGTAACTATACTGGTAGCCCTAGCCCTGAGTAGCATTCTGCCATCACCCAGAATGATACTGCAGTACAAGGACAAAATGATTGACTTCAACAATTGGCTAAGCTTCTGGTGTCATTCTAAAGGGATCCAGTATCTGTCTGCCTATGATGACATGGTCGACAGACCACGATGCTTTGCCAGAGATGGCCTGCACCTGTCACCCCTGGCATTCCGGATACTGGCTAAGGTTCTTGTCACCCCTGGGATTCCGGATACTGGCTAAGGTTCTTGCCGCCCCTATAGTGCCTTTTTAGGTAAGGTTCAAATGACAAATTCACCACCATAACAGGAACAGGCAAGCAAAAACTGAGGGTGATGCTACTCAGTGCTAGAAGTCTAAATCTCAAAATGCACTCACTCGAGGCACTCCTTAAAATGGAGAACATCGATATCTGTGCAGTGACTGAGACCTGGTTCAAGGCTCCAGAGAGCACCCCTGCACTACCAGGCTATAACTCATACCACACGTTTCGGCCATGTAACCTGGACTGGAACACCAAAGGCAGAGGTGTGTCCATATTTATTAAGGATATCCACACCTCCAGGCTAGTTGCTCAGCATAATGCATCCGAAGTTATCCAAGTGCAACTAACTGGGCAAAACTGCAATCCAAATTGTAGCTTGCTACAGATCCCACATCATGCCCCAGGATTCCCACTCCTCTTTTCTTGATGTACTGGAAAATATTAGGGTTCAACCAAACACCCTAATAATGGGCGATTTCAACGACCCCACCATTAACTGGGAAAACTACTCATGTACCAACTCCTTCGCTCAACGCTTTCTGGAATTCATAAACTCAAATGCCCTGGATCAACCTATCCACACCCCCACCAGGAGCAACAATATCCTAGATCTAGCCATTACCAACATTAGTGACTGGTGTTCCACACCTGAAGTCAACGCCTCATTGGTCCGATCCGACCATAAGCTAATCACCCTAGATATCCACATCCTGCCCCCACCCCCCATTAAGGAAACCACGGTAAAAAAATTCTCCAAAGCCAACTTCATGCTTTTTTAGACAGAAGTAGTGAACTTCATGACACCCATGCAGATGGACAATACAGTTATGACTACAGAATCCTACACAATTGCACTTTATAAGCACTTACACGAGCGCATGGATCGTGCTATCCCAAACAGAACCAAGTTGCTATCCTCCAAAAAAAAAGAAGTCAATCTGGTGGTCCCCTGCCATAAACAAACTGTACAACAGAAGGAAGAAACTGTTGCAAAAGAGAGTAAAATCCCATGAGTGGAGGAGCTCCCTGGTCAGCCTCAGTAAGAAGCTGTGATCCCTGATAAAATCCTCCAAAGCTAGTTACGAAAACAAAATCGCCACTGATTCTAAAGACAACCACAAAGCATTCTATAGCTATGTCAAGAATCTCAATGGCAACACTCAGATCTGCTCTGAGTTACAGCACAATGGCACTAAATATACAGACCCAAATGATATTGCCAACATCCTGTTCGGTGCTAACTTTTCCCCCCTCTCACCCCCTAAAGGGCCCATCTCTATACCGGAAGAATGCAAAGTTCCTGTAATCACGGCTGCACAGGTAAAAAACACACTCTCCAAAGCCAAGAAAGTACAGTTGTGTACACCTACCATAAATGTAGATGTTCGAGTGTCTTCACTGTTGCAGTCATAACTGTAGGGTGCTCCTGCGGGCAGGCAGCCCGAGGTCGGCCAGAATCCCAAAGTCTGGGTCCGGCGTCGGCTGTATAAGCTAGTACCCTGACATCAGTACGCTTTGGTACATAGCCCTCAGCCGACGCCATCTTCTCCAGCCTTTCTTGCCCTAGATGTCAGAAGTCCCCAACAAATCAAAAATGAATCCAACAAGGAAACACAAATACACCACAAAAAGGAAAAGAGAGAAAACAGGGGATAGGAGGGAGGAACCTGACTGCAACAGTGAAGACACTCGAACATCTACATTTATGGTAGGTGTACACAACTGTACTATGTTCTTCGTGTTTCACTGTTGCAGTCATAACTGTAGGGTGGAATCCCAAAGCAGTGTAAAAGGGGAGGAGGCTTTAGAGAGAAGAAGGGGAGGCAAGAATACCCTGCAAGACAGCAGAGGCAAAGCCTGCCCTGGACTTAGAAAACAGGGGGAGATTGTAGTGCTTGGAAAAAGTATGCACAGAACTCCAAGTGGCAGCTTCCAAGATATCCTTGGTAGGGACTCCTCTGAGGAAAGCTGTAGAAGTGGCAGCTGCTCTAGTAGAATGACTTCTAATGGTACCTGGAAACTGTTTCCCATGATGAGTGTAACAAAATCTGATTCCATAAGCAATCCATTTGGAAATAGTTTGTTTAGAAATAGGTTTTCCAAAAGAACTGGAGGCAAAAGAAACAAACAATTGATTAGACTTTCTGAAATCTTTAGTCTTGTCCAGGTAAAATCGTAACTGTCTGTGCACATCTAATGAATGCAAAATCCTTTCCCCTTTATTTTGAGGATATGGAAAGAAAGTAGGAAGGTGAATTCTCTGATTTAAAGCCACTTTCGAAATCACCTTAGGCATGAAAGTAGGATTGGTCCTCAAGGATACTCTGTCCTGATGGAAAATAAGGTATGGTTCCACAGCCATGAGAGCTTGCAACTCTGAGACCCTTCTGGCAGAGGTCAATGCTAATAAAAGAACAGTCTTCCAGGATAAAAACTTAATATCTGAAGATGCAGCAGGCTCAAAAGGAGGCAAAGTAAGTTTTTCTAAAACATAATTAAGATCCCAGGCAGGGACAGGAGGGGTCCTTGGAGGCTGCAAATTTTAGCCCCTCTCAAGAAATGCTTCACCAAAGGTTGAGAAAAACAGGAGGATCAGAACTGAAATGCGCAGAGATAGCAGAAGCATGAATCTTAATGGAAGAAAAGGAAAGTCCTTTAGATAAAAGTTCCGAAAGGTAAAGCAAAATAGAAGAGAGATCAGGTACCTGAGGATCCGAGCCTCGGTCCTGCATCCAAATACAAAACCTCTTCCATTTAGAGGCATAGGATTTCCTAGTGCTAGGCTGTCTAGCTTCCAAAAGAACATCCAAAACTTGTTTGGGAAGACTAGAGGAAATCAAATTCCTTTGAAGAGCCAAGCTGCCAGGCAAAGGGTCTTGAGATTGGAATGTAGTAACTGACCCTGATGCTGGGACAAAAGCGAAGGGTTCAGTGGGAGAATCCAAGGAGGCCCCGAGAACAGGAGCTTTAAAGTTGGATACCAAAACTGTCGAGGCCAATTTGGAGCAATCAAGATGAGGAACTTGGGCTTGTCCTGTTTTATCTTCAGTAATACCAGTAGTAGAGGAAGAGGAGGGAAGGCATATGCTGAAAGGCTTCTCCAGCTGAAGGACAGGGCATCCACTCTCCAAGCTGTTTTGTGGAAGGACCTGGTGCAAAAGCGAGGCAGCTGATGATTGAGATGGGATGCAAACAGATCTATCTGGGGACATCCCCAAACTGCAGTAATCCTGTTGAATAAGTTGGTGTCTAGCATCCATTCGTGAGGATCTGAAATGTTTCTGCTCAAGCTGTCTGCTAAGAGATTCTGTTTCCCTGGAATGAATTGAGCCTGGAGATGTAGATTCAAATTTAGAGCTGTGTCCCATAAAACCATAGCTAGTCTGCAAAGGGGGTATGAATGAGAACCCCCCTGCTTGTTGATGTACCACATGACCATGGTGTTGTCTGTGCGAATTAGCAGAGGCCCTGGTTGTAAAAGGTTCTTGAAGGCTAGAAGGGCATTTTGAACTGCCAACATTTCCTTCAGATTGATGTGCCAGTGAAGATGGTCCTTTGTCCAGGTTCCCTGCTGGCAATTGTCTAGAAAGTGTGCTCCCCAAGCATAATCTGAGGCGTCCGTGGTTAGGATTTGAGTAGGTTGAGGAAGACAAAAAGGTTTTTCTTCATTTAAAGTGCATGCCCTGGACCACCAGAGGAACTCCCTCTGAAGGCAGGGGATCAGAGGAATCAGAATATCCAGATCGTGGTAATGCTGTGACCATACACTTTTCAGATACCATTGAAGCTTTCTCATGTGAAGCCTTGCGTTTGGAATCAACAGAATGCAGGAAGCCATGTAGCCCAGAGCCTGCAGGAATTTCCTTGCAGTGAGCTGAGATAGAGTTGCCAAGGTGTTGAAAGTAGAAGCCAGCTGAGTTTGTTTTTCTGGAGTGAGGAAGGCCCTTTGTAAGGTTGTATTTAAGAGGGCTCCCAAGAATACCATTTGTTGAGAAGGGATCAAATGTGACTTTTTTATGTTCACTGAGAATCCCAGTAGAAGGAGAAGACATTGAACAAAGTCCAGATGTTGAAGCAGAAGATCTTTGCTGTCTGCCTGAATAAGACAGTCGTCCAAATAGGGGTAAATCTGGATCCCCTGAAGTCTGCAGTAAGCCACTACTGGCGCCAGGCACTTGGTGAAAACTCTGGGCGCAGTAGATAAACCAAAGGGCAGAACAGAGAATTGAAAGTGCCTCGAACCTGCCTTGAACCTGAGGAATTTCCTGCGTTCTTGCCTGATGGGAATATGTAAATAGGCTTCCTTTAAGTCCAATGTCACCATCCAGGCATCCTGAGAGAGCATTGGAATTAGCTGCTGCAGAGTAAGCATCTTGAATTTTGGAATTTCCAAAAAGGTGTTTAACACAGAAAGGTCCAGAATAGGTCTCCATGAGTTTTGTTTTCTGGGAACCAGAAACAGTCTTGAATAAAACCCTTTTCCCATTTCCGAGAGTGGAACAGGCTCTATGGCTCTCATGGCCAGAAGAGCATCCACTTGAGTTAAGGCCTCTGACCATTGATGTTTTGGCAGATCTGGCCAACCGTGAGCCCTTGGCAAAGTGTGAAAGTGGAATTTGTAACCTTTTAAAATCACGTCCAATACCCATCTGTCCTGGGTAATATGAGTCCAATTTCTGTAAAAAAGAGACAGTTTTCCTCCGAGAGGGGCATCCAGGTGAAGGGGTCCTGAAGCCCAACCGAGAGAGTCATTGGGTTTGCTTTCTTTGAGATTGGGATCTATCTTCTCCCCTTCTAGGTGAAGAAGCAGTCCATTGTCTAGATCTATAAGAGGCCTGGCCTTGACCATGACCTCTGGAGCGCCTATATCTTCCCCTTTGAGGCCTGTCAGACGTGGGAAAGGACCAATTTTTAGAGGGCCAATTCCTGGAAAATCTAGGAGGCTGAACTTGCAAGAAATCTTTTACAGTCTGCATAGACTTTGCCTTTTCTTCCATCTTTTTAATAACTTCCTCAGCCTTGGATCCAAAAAGAACATCATGTTGAACAGGGGCATCTAATAACTTAGCCTTAACCTGTTCAGGTAAACTTTGCTCACGAAGCCAGGCATGTCTCCTAATAACAGTACCAGAGGCAGCAGCCCTGCAGGAAGCATCCAAAGCATCAAAACCACAATGTAAGCTATGCTTGTTCACCTGTTCAGTAGCATGCAAAACATCCTGAAGTTCCTTATCCTCTGCACAAGCAGGAAGGGAAGCAAGCTTTTGCTTTAAAACAGACAAAAGAAATTGCTGATATTTAAACATATGAAACTGGCAATTTAAAGCCCTTACAGACAGGGTAGCAGAAGTATATACCTTTTTCCCCACCTGTCTAAAGCACGAGAATCCTTCTCAGAGGGAATAGGATTTTTAGAAGTAGCAACCTTAGCAGCCTTAGAGCCCTGAGAAATAGTTTCAGGATCCGCAGAAGGGTTTTTAAATAAAAATAAATGAGAGTCAGGAACCCTATAAAATCTATCAGGCTTAGAAGGAGCAGGAGGCATGGAATCAGGATTCAAATTAGCCTCAGAAAAAGCATCATCTACAATGTCCAAAACAGGAGGGATAGCTAAAGGCCTATGCTGAGGAAGAAGAAGAAATTCTCTAAGCCTCTTCTTGGAAGCAGAATACTCCTGTCCTTCCCAATGAAAATGTTCCCTCATCTCATGCAAGGTTTCCCCAAAAGAAAAATCCTCAGGCGGAGAGGCCGAGGGTAAAGAGTCCTCAGCATCCGAATCCTCATAAGGGGGAAAGGAATAGTCCTGATCTGAGGAAGAAACAGAAGATACAGAAGCCTGGTCAGAGGAATCCAGAGTAACATCCTGTCGAGGCCTTTTCTCAGGAGGGGGGGTGAGAACCCCTAATCATTGTAAGCAAATCTTCAGCCATCCTCAATAATTGCTTTTGTGTCCTGGGAGTGGATTCAGAAGCAGCTTAAGCTGGAACTTTAGACTTAACAGGAGTCTTTGTCTTTGCCTTTGCCTTTGAAATAGTGATGTGAGTAGGCCTGAAAACCCCCTCAGAAGCCGGTACCTGCATAGCGGTTCCGGACCCATCTGAAGGAGCGACGTCCGAAGGTCCTGCAGCAGTTAAAATAGTGGGCCTTGATGGCTCCCCATGGGAGTCCGTATCGGCCATCGGTTCAGAAGTGGCGGACGACAGGGGCTGCAAAATCGCCTCACTGACGACAGCCGAACTGGACGCTGGCTCCAGCTACAACGAGTCCTGTTTGGACCTCGGAGGCCTGTCTTTGTCTTTGCGCTTCTTTTGAACTCCGGTAGTGTCCGACGACATTCTATAATTGAAGCGTCTGCCAAAATAATTTAAAGCCCAATCGTACCTGCGCTTGATAGTATGAGAGTTGAACCTGGCATAGAACCGACAACAAGAAACGTCGTGGTCAGGGCCTAAGCAAGGTAGACAGTAAGAGTGGAAATCTTTATGAGGTATTTGTTTCCCACACGCTATACAATTATTAACTTTTTCTGACATCGGAGGAACAAGAAAAAGATTCCCCAACGGGGTACTTAGCTTTGAGAAGAGAAGTAAGAACTTATCTGCCGCTAATATTTAGCTGTAGAAAATCGCCAACCAACGACTTGCGAGCTGCTTTCCACCGCACGGCAAGAAAGACTGGAGAAGATGGCGTCGGCTGAGGGCTATGTACCAAAGCGTACTGACGTCAGGGTACTAGCTTATACAGCCGACGCCGGACCCAGACTTTGGGATTCTGGCCGACCTCGGGCTGCCTGCCGGCAGGAGCACCCTACAGTTATGACTGCAACAGTGAAACACGAAGAACATCACAGCATCCATGGGACCAGACAACATCCCAGGCTGCATTCTATATGAACTACAGAATGAACTGGCACCCCACCTAAGTACCATGTTCAATCATAGCCTCACCTCAGGCTTTGTGCCTGCTGAATGGTGCACAGCGACGGTTATCCCACTCCACAAGGGGGGAGCCACCACGGACCCCGGGAACTATGGCCCTCTTAGCCTGACAAGCCTGGTCTGCAAGGCCATAGAACTTATCATCATGGAACTTATAAACAAAGACATTGGTAATCTCCAAACTCTGGACCCCACCCAGTTCGGGTTTGTAAAAGGCAGATCATGTCTCCTAAACCTGATAGACTTCTTTGAAGCAGTCACCAAAGCCTATCTAGATCTTGTCAAGGCTTTTGACACCATCCCCCACTCTGGAATTATAGATAAACTCACTAAACCAGGTATAACTCCCTATGTCACAAGATGGGTTGCCAACTGGCTCACTGACGGAACCCACACTGTGAAAGTAGCAGACTCCAAATCTGACTTCAGACCAGTGACAAGTGGAGTACCACAGGGTTCAGTCCTGGGTCCTCTCCTGGTTGGTATCTACTTTTCTGAAGTACAGGCTAACAGAGAAGGCCTTTGGCTAATGAAGTTTGCAGATGACTGCAAACTAGGAGCCGTAATTGAAACTCCTAATGATGTGGACATCTTACAAAAGGGCCTCACTGAGACAGATGCCTGGTGTCAAAGCCGTGGCCTCAAGCTCAATGTCAAAAAGTGCATTGTCATCCCCTTTGGTAAAAACTCTATACCCATGAACTACAACATAGGCGGTAGTATACTTAACACTGAAAGTGCGATAAGAGACCTTGGGAGACAGGTGGACAGTAGTCTCTCCTTTGATAATCACATCGCCACAGTAGTCAGGAAATCCTTCTACATGGCACACCTCATCACAAAAGGTTTCTCATCCAGAAAAAAAGAGGTCATTGTTCCCCTCTACTCATCACTCATTAGACCCATTATAGAGTACAACACTCCTTTTGTTATGTACCTCACAAGACATCTACAACAACTGGAAATGCCACAGAAATACCTCACAAAGAAGATTACCGGCCTCAAACAGATGCCCTACGCAGACCGTCTCAAAAAACTCCAGCTTTACTCCGTCGCATATCGCCTACTCAGAAGTGATCTCTGCCTAACATACAAAGCTATGTCAAACCCAGAGCTGTTGGACATGCTCCACTTAAAGAAATCCCAATCCCTCTGAGCTACACTCTCTAGGGACCTAAACCTTGTCACCACAATAAACAGAATATGCCGGATGGATAGATTCCTGTTCCAGAGACTTCTCATACTCTGGAATAAACTACCTATCTATATCAAACACAGCTCCTCATTAGCACTCTTCAAGAAAAATCTTGATGATTGGATGGGAAATAGGAAATTCACCCCGGGGATCACTTCTGTGGCTCTGCTCGACAGTGGCACAGGAAAATAATTTTCTTGGGTGGCAAAAGCCAGGGTACCTTTTCGACTGGGCTTGTATAGGCCCTAGGGCCAATAGCCTAGTACCTACCTATGAACTATATTTCTGTCCCTTCATTTGCAACATTGTTCAATGCACATACATCAATTGCCTTCACAAACATCTTTTCTCTGACTTGGACATGAGCGAGACAACTCAACAGTCATAATGTTTATTTGCATAAGTCACTTACTAAATGTTCTTTGCCCTTGTTACCCCTTTTGCTGGTCTCAGAAAAATGATTTGGTGAACTACAGTTTCTGTATGCTTTGTTCCCTGCTGGATAGGTTTTTCCTTTGTGCTCATAACTGCATTTCGAGTAACATATCATACCTCTCAACTATCCAGATTTTTGCAGAATGTACAGAATTTTGACACATATATATATATTTTTTGGTCTTTTCCTAATAACATTTTTGGTTTTCTGGCAAATCTTTGAGAATTTAAGTCACTAAATAATGACATACATTTGAGTTTCAGACTTCATATCTTTCAGAAAATATATGCTAACATAAAGTCTGTTATTCTAGAAACTTTCTAAGTTTATAAGAGCAATTTTTAAAATCAACTTTTGTACCCCCAATCTTTTGGGCTTTGTCCATATTTGTGCTAAGATGTTGAGAGGTACAACTGAAAGTCTCTTATTGCAGCTGTGCTATCATGACCAAGCATTTAGTCACTTTATTACTTCCAGTTCCTATTTTTGCCTCACTTTTTCACATGCACCAACAGACTCTTTCTGCTTATTTTAGCACTGTTTATGTTTATTTTAATTTTACAGATTCAGATCCTCTGCAAGCTCATTCATTTTCCTTTTGTGGCATTTGATATCTAGAAAAATATAAATAATGAATATACGGCATTTCAATGCTGCTAAAAAATGTCTTTTACGATAAAGTCAGACTGTTGTTCTGTATTACATTATCTTCAACAAGGTGAAGAAATGTGGCAAATTGCATGCCCTTACTTTTTTGTCCAGTATGCCAGATGAATCTCACACAACGTCACATTTTTACAGCCATTGTTTCTAGTATTTTGTTATACTGAGTTAGAACTTTAATCATTTGTGGGGTAAGTAGAAGAATGGATTCCATGATACAATACTCATGTGAAGGAGAATATATTGGTGGGTGGGCCTCATTTACAGCAAAGTCTGAAAAAAAGCATCCTTTCTGTGTCATTTCACAATTGTATGGCTTTTCTTTTTGTTGCTGGTTTCATCAGTTTTAGTTGCTGATTTTGTCATTGCATTTTTTGTCAGTTTGACATTATTTTTTCTGCTTGTTTGCTTGCTTGTTTTGTCTATTTCTTCTCTTTGTTGCCAGTTTTCCACTTATTTTGTCAAGGAGTTCATCATTTTAACTTCTGAATTTGACATAGTGGTCTAACTGCAGCTTTTTGAGTTTGTGACATTTTTCACTGTTTTTTCCCTATTGGTAGTAGTGTGGTTGTGTCGTGTAGCCATTTGAGTGAAGTAAATCTGAAGATTTCTTTCACAAGCCAGTAAACACATTGAACTATGAGTCCTACTCAGTTCCAATCTGTTTGTTACCTTGTGATTAAAGAGTTCTTTCAGTGCTATTCATACCTGCATAACAGACCCCACAACAAAGACAGGCAGGAGCCAGTCTGGACCAGGCTGTAACAGTTCTACCCTCATACCAGCAAATACATACAAGTAATTGACCATGGGACA
Source organism: Protopterus annectens (assembly GCF_019279795.1). NCBI lineage: Eukaryota > Metazoa > Chordata > Ceratodontiformes > Protopteridae > Protopterus > Protopterus annectens. The sequence goes on along the minus strand of NC_056751.1, from coordinate 554,360,569 downwards.
ACCAATATACACATTAGCCTTACAGAGAGTTACTACTCTCAGTGCCTAATTATTTGCATTGCAGTAGCCCTGCAGTTAATGCTATGAGAAATAACATGGAAAATATTTACACATTCCTGCATCAAAGTGTCATTATGATCTATAACATTTTTTGTCTCCAATTATTTAAATTTTTTCAGTAAATATTCTTTTTTTTATGAAGGTCAATTTAACACGTCTGCCTGGACATTTCTTATATTTTTCACTCCCACAATACATAAAGAGAGCAGTAAAGGTGTTGATGTGGGATGTGGACAGAACACAAAGGGATATGTGCACAAATATGCAGGCAAGATGCTGCTATCATATGTATCAGGAAGCATGTAAACGTTTGTGTCCATCACAGCTGGCTGCTTATTGTCACTGTGCAGATAACTGTGTATGCTGTCAATGTTTTTATATTGGTAAAACAAATAAAAAACTAATAGAATCTTACAAGTTGTGTTTAAAAATAAAAATGGGGGTGATTTAATAAATAAAACGGAGGTGGCCGAATATAAATGGATTCATTTTTTTTTATAGCTGACCATATGCCAGGTTTGAATGTGAATAATAGTATAAAACCTATTTTAAAAGATATACATGACAGAATATAAGCCTCAGTTAGGCTTAGTATTAAGGGAACTTTTATAAGATGTGGGGCACTTTAAGGATGTAATTGCTGCTATTATTAAGTTTGTACTTTGGCTGTGTGGTTGTATATATGCTTGTGCTATGGTAGGACAATTTTATTAAACATTGAAGAAGAGTCTTTTACTTGAAAGCTTTGTTCTGCTATTTTTGCTGTTTATGTCCTGCACTATTAAACTATTTATCGAATGGTGGATTTGGACTGTTTTTTCCTGGAATTCTGACTGCTTTTCATCCAAGCCATTTGATTTGCTGAAGTCCTGTTACTTTGTATTCCTATGGAGATTGTCTGAAATCACTGTCACTTTATTCTGTTTCATACAGACTACTCAGAGATGATCTCTGCCTTGCATATAAGGCAGTCTCTGACCCTGCATTATTGGAAATGTTTCATATCCGAAAGTCAAATGGCACACGGGTTACTCACTCTAAAGAGGTTACCACACCTTTGGTCACAAACTCCCACTTTATGTCAGACAGAGCACCTCATTGGCCCTCTTCAAACGTAATCTGGACAATTGGATGGGTGACCCTAAATTCACCCCCCTGGGGGTTCCACCTGTTGGACAGGGGTAAGAGGTGATGATCGTGGAAATATGGGTAAGAACTTGGCTAGGCTTTTAAGGGCCCTAGGACCATTAGCCTTGTATCTTCCTAAGATCTTATGATATATATTATCTCTATGTGTGTGTGTCTGTGCGTGTGTGTGTGTGTGTGTGTGTGTGTGTGTGTGTGTGTGTGTGTGTGTGTGTGTGTGTGTATTTATTTTACATTTGTTTATTGGGATGGTCCGACTGGATACATGTCCATTTTCAGCGGAGGCCTGCGGAAAAAAGCTCCACATAGGCAAACTTACATATAAGTTAGCAAACAATTATAAAAACAAAGTGATCATATACAATGGCTTAGTAGTGCTCCCTAGTAGGGACTCACAATTCTCATGGACAGACACAATTAAAAGTAAGAAACATCAGATTGGAAGCAGAGCTTGGTGATGTAGTTACATGTTATGATAATTACAGAATATGCTTTTAGTTTATAAGATATATATATATATATATATATATATATATATATATATATATATATTCACTAGATAATCTTGAAATACTGAAATGTCGAATTTCAGTATTTCGAGACTTTATAGTCGAAATTCCACATACCCGAAAACCCACAACCGCGAAAACCAAAATAGCAACCATACACACACACACACACACCAACACACAAACATACATATACCTACCTAAATACACTACAACAAAAAAACAACACACACAAACACAGCATAACATACAAACACACCTAACCTACATATGCGTCCCACACACCCCCTACTTATATATACTAACTCTGAGGTCGCACTAAACATACAAACACACAAAAATCACCACTACACGCACACACACACACACACACACACACACACACACACACACACACACACACACACACACTAAAATCTCTACCCGATACCTTTACGTAAACACCGCTTACCTGAAACCCCAGCTAAATCCACAAACCACACCGCATGTCATGAACGTGACACCACTACAGCGGATTCAACATTTCTGCATTCGAAATAACACCAACTAGAGCCAACCAGTGTTAAAAATCACCAAAAACTTAACAGAAGTAACACTGCTGCAACTGGATAAAGGAACAGTTCCAATTTATTTAAAATAAAATAAATCCACAAATTCAGATTGAGTGCTTTCTTCCCTTTGAAAAGGGATTTCATCAGAATCTACCACTTCTAATCCAATTTCCCCTTAAATACTAATTTAATAACTGACAATATCCAATTAACTACATAAAGCAACACATCCTTAAAAACTTTAAAATACAATATATCATAGTTAAAAATACACTGCTAAAACATTATCTTCATTTAATACAACTACACATAAAATATTTAACTACTGACGTCAAAGTGTAAATTATTTCATAAAAGCTGCTTTTTTATGTAACAAGGGCTTGATGGAAATTTTATCATTAAGCCCAGGGTCTTGGCTTGCCTGTAACTTAATTTGCCACCTTACCTCCTTTTCCTCTATGTGGCTTCTATAGTCACCTCCTCTTGGATTTTGTGACACTCTTTCCAGTATAGCAAACTCAAACTCAGAAAAACTCGGGCAAACAATAGAATGCTTGTATAACGCATTATTCGTGTTATTAGTTAGTATTTGATACGTGTGTTCATATAGCCTGTCCCTTAACCATCTCTCAGTCTTACCGGCATAAAAACTGGGACAGGATTTACACATAGCCAAATATACCATCCCTGTAGTTTGACAATTACCCCTGTCAAATCTCACCATGGTCTTTAAGGAATTGGTTATAATGATATTCTCTTTTGTACATATGTATTTACATTGAGAACAACTCCCACATCTTGTCGTACCATACCTTCCCTTACATTTAGGTACATCCTCAAAACATTTTTTCAAATTTTAACCCACTACAGCCCACAACTTTGAATTATTTCTTAAGATAGCCCAATTGTCTTCCACTATTTTTTTCACCTCATAAGCTTTACCTCCATATGGGACCACCATCGCTCTTTCAAATTCTTTATTTTCTTCCCCCACCTTATGTTTGTCTTCACTCATAGCACTTGGATTGCCTAATAGGGGCTTATATTTCTTTCCCCACTCATTCCTTACACATTTCACATAGTCATTAATAATTTTAATGGGGTACCCACTTTCTGTAAATAAATCGGCTACTTTAAATAATTCTTCATCAACATCTTCCTCATTACATGTCATTCTAGCTACCCAGATAAGTTGCCCTTTAATTATACTGTTTTTTTGGTGGAAAGGGTGACTACTGGTGTACTGTAAGAGTTACTAAAAGTAGGTTTCCTAAACACCTTGGATTTAAAAGCATTATTAACCTTTTGAATATAAGTATCTAGGTAATTTATACCATTATCTTTGTATTCATATGTAAATCTTAAAAATTCTGTACTTTCATTCAAATATTTTACCAAGTCTTGAATCTTATTCTCTGGGCCCTTCCATAAAAATAAAAATATCGTCCAGGAACCTTGCATACAAATTCATATACTGAAAAAACTCACTCTTAAAGACCATATTTTGTTCCCATTCTAACAGAACTAAATTGGCATATATGGGGGCACAAGACGCCCCCCATGGCTACCCCCTTATGTTGTCTAAAGTATTCTCCCTCAAAAAATATATAATTGTGGTCCAACACTATCTCCATAAATTTCATGATCAAATCAATCTTGTCATCCACATGTTTGGTGTTCCTATGTAAACTCTCATTAAACCATTCCATTCCATTCCTTCTACTTTTGGAATAGAGGTGTGCAAGTCAACAATGTCAATGGTAAGAAAAAATGTATCTTTGTCTCACAGTTCTTTATCAATCCTTCCTAGGAAGTCCCATGAATCTATAAGTAAGTGTTCTGCATTGAAAACTTGTTTTTTCAACCGTTTGTCTACCACCACTCCGAAGGGATATGTTTTAGACCCCCGACCTGACACGATTGGTCTAAATGACAAATTTTCAAGACTCTTGTGGGTCTTGGGGATCCCAAACATAGTAGCCACTATTGGCCTCTTAACTTTCAAGAAGTTCTATAAATCCACTGATATTCTTTCCTCTATTAAATATTCCTCTAAATAGAAATCTATGCTTCAATGACTAATGTTTATCTCATTAATAGAGGATAATGAATAAGTAAGTGAATCATTTAACATTTCAAAAATTTTTTGCGAGTATTCAAGGGTGTCATATAAAACCATGCCACCCCCTTTATGTGCCCCAATATATGCCAATTTAGTTCTGTTAGAATAAGAACAAAATATGGTGTTTAAGAATGAGGTTTTTCAGTATATAAATTTGTATGTAAGGTTCCTGGATGATATTTTTTATTTTTATGGAAGGGCCCAGAGAATAAGATTCAAGACTTGGTAAAATATTTGAATGAAAGTACAGAATTTTTAAGATTTGCATATGAATACAAAGATAATGGTATAAATTACCTAGATACTTATATTCAAAAGGTTAATAATGCTTTTAAATCCAAGGTATTTAGGAAACCTACTTTTAGTAACTCTTACAGTACACCAGTAGTCACCCTTTCCACCAAAAAAACAGTATAATTAAAGGGCAACTTATTTGGGTAGCTAGAATGAGGAAGATGTTGATGAAGAATTATTTAAAGTAGCCAATTTATTTAAAGAACGGGGGTACCCCATTAAAATTATTAATGACTATGTGAAATATGTAAGGAATGAGTGGGGAAATAAATATAAGCCCCTATTAGGCAATCCAAGTGCTATGAGTGAAGACAAACATAAGGTGGGGGAAGAAAATAAAGAATTTGAAAGAGCGATGGTGGTCCCATATGGAGGTAAAGCTTATGAGGTGAAAAAAATAGTGGAAGACAATTGGGCTATCTTAAGAAATAATTCAAAGTTGTGGGCTGTAGTGGGTTCTAAACCCAACTTTGTATATAAGACAGGAACAAATCTGAAAAATGTTTTGAGGATGTGCCTAAATGTAAGGGAAGGTATGATATGACAAGATGTGGAAGTTGTTCTCAATGTAAATACATATGTACAAAAGAGAATATTATTATAACTAATTCATTAAAGACCCTGGTGAGATTTGACAGGGGTAATTGTCAAACCACAGGGGTGGTATATTTGGTTATGTGTAAATCCTGTCCCAGTTTTTATGTTGTTAAGACTGAGACACGATTAAGGGACAGGATATATGAACACACGTATCAAATACTAATAACACAAATAATGCATTATACAAGCATTCTATTGTTTGCCCGAGTTTTTCTGAGTTTGAGTTTGCTATACTGGAAAGAGTGTCACAAACTCCAAGAGGAGGTGACTATAGAAGCCACATAGAGGAAAAGGAGGTAAGGTGGCAAATTAAGTTACAGGCAAGCCAAACCCTGGGCTTAATGATAAAATTTCCATCAAGCCCTTGTTACATAAAAAAGCAGCTTTTATGAAATAATTTACACTTTGACGTCAGTAGTTAAATATTTTATGTGTAGTTTTATTAAATGAAGATAATGGGCCAGATTCAGGAAGGCTTACACGGAGTTCAAGAGTAGTGTAAGCCTCCGTGTAAGCCTCCTGATTCAGCAACAGCCCAAATCTCCGTGTAAGAGACAGCTAACACGTCTCTTACACGGAGTGGGCGTGGAAATGCTCAATACCTCATTTGCAGCTCCAAGATATGCAAATGAGGTATGTGAGCGATCCACGAAGACCAAACCAGTCCGTGTAACGGACGTGTTAGCTACAGAAATGTACTCAGCTGACAACTGAGTACATTTCTGCAAAATTAAAAACGGAGCTATGTCAGCTCCAAATAAAGGGTGCATTTGTTATATTAAGCATGCCAATGGCCAAATATGTGGCCATTGGCATGAAAAAGTGTTGCAAAAAAAAGTTATATAACTTTTTTTTCACGGGATTTATGTGTTTAAGTGTAGCGCACACCAGCGCAAACGGGGTGCGCTACCTAAAACTGAAAACCGAAGCTTATAAGCCCACAATTGTGGGATTTATGTATTACATGAAATGTCAATGGAGGGACTTGCAGAGCAAAACAATATGGCCTCCGTTTAGTGGTTGTCAAGGGAAGCTCCGTGTAAGATATGTAACTAAGCATTACTAGGCAATCCTATGTAAATGAGGCTTACAATACTGAATCACACTGCCACATAAGTAATGAGCACTTTCTGAGTCGTGTAAGAGTTAGAGAAGGGGAGGAACAGAGTAAGAGGTAGGTGACATCATGGGGAAGGATAGAAAGAAATGTACCAGATTGGAGGGCAATGTAAGGTAAGAGATGACAGACAGACACCAGGGAGGGAGGTGTGTCCCAACAGAACACTGGGAATGTCAAGAAATTGAGGGCATACGCTATCCCTACACTCTAAGTTTCTTGAAATACGTGCATCTTGTGCGTGTGCGTGTAAGGCAGGTTCAACATGTGGGGCGTGTTGCAAACTGTTTACAACAGTTTGCTGGCGCGTGCGATGTGTAAGGCGGTGTCTTGGCGTTTTAGCATGAATCAGCCTAGCTAACACCGTGTAAGGATGTGTGCGCGTGTAACACCGTGTAGGGATGTGTACACGCGTTTAAGTTACTGTGAGCGTGTTTAAGCGGTGTGCACATTGCTCCCCTCAGGAAACAGAGAGGAAATAGGAAACAACCAAAATACAGGAAACTGCCAGAAGATACTACTAAAGTTAATTGGTGGAAACAATTAGAAGCAGGCAATTACACAGGCAGACTAGAAGCCCAACCCAGCACTTAAAACACAACAAAGAGCAGTGCAGGCTGTTTCTCACAAGAGATACTGCCAGAAACTAAGCTATCAGAGTTGAAACCTGAAAAAGCTGAACTCAGAGCAGAAATGCTAGGGGCTGCCATAGCTGTTATAATCAGACATAGGCGAATTGCTGAGGGTGGTGATAATGCAGATGCTGACAGACAACCCAGAGTGAGGAGAAGGAGAAGAGTATACAGGCCTAGGGTCACCTACCATGGGTTACATGAGCTGGAGATAGTAGAGCTATAGAGTGGACAGAGAGCTCCTGCAGCAGATTGTTGAGCTGTGCAGGCCACGCCTCACACACAGAACCAACAGAGGGGAACCCATCCCAGTGGAAACCAAGGTATGTGTTGGCCTAAGAATACTAGCAACAGGTACCTTTCAGAGACCAACTGGCGATATGATGGGGATATCACAGGCATCAGCCTCCAGGGTACTGCACCAGTTCCTGGATGCCATGTCACCACATGTCAGTGATCATATATATGTCCCTAGTGACCGTGAGGTTGTGTCCAGCAATATGTGTCTCTTCCAGCAAATAGCGGGATACCCTGAGGTGCTGGGTGCAATAGACTGCACGCATACGCATCAAGGCACCAGCCGGTGAGCGGGGTAGAGTCTACATTAACCGCAAGGGATACCCCTCCATCAACTGCCAGGTCGTGTGTGATGCCCAGGGCATAATAATGAATGTGTGTGCTGGCTGCCCTGGGAGCTACCACGATTCCCACATCTGGCATCTGACGCAGCTGTACCAATCATTTGCCAATGGGGACTTCCCACACGGACACCTAGTGGGGGATGCTGGTTATGCACTCGAGCCGTGACTGATGACACCCATCAGAAATGCACACACACCAACAGGAACGCCATAATGAGGCACACGCACAAACACGTAATATCATAGAGCGTGTGTTTGGGCTGCTCAAGTCACGGTTCCGGTGTCTGGACATGTCTGGTGGAGCTTTGCAGTACACACCAACTACATGTACCCAAATGATCATGATATGTGCTATGCTACATAATATGATCCTGCGGAAACAGCTGCAGCAGGACCAGCACAGGGCTGGGCCAAACATCCCCCCACCATTGCCAAGGCCACCACAGGCAGGGGTGACTTGGAGGAGGAACAACCTGACCTTGTCCCAGTAGGCAGAAGGAGGCGTGCCCAGTATGCCCTGGCCTTGGCAAAGAGGCAACGATAGCACATATGCTTGGTCAGTAGGAACACTGGGACCGATACCCACTCTGACTCACTCATACAGTAACAGGGATGCCTAACATGACACAACCTGCTTCCAAATGTACAGGGAGTGTAGTATGTGCATCCGACAGAGGCAGCCCTGCAGCACCACCCGAGGCATGAATGCCATGTGTTAAGTAATGTAATACCATGTATCATATGCACACCTGAGGACCATGACTAACATCCACCCTCACCAATCATAAACCACAAAAACACAAACCCACCTCATAGCTATCACAAGGGATAGGAACCTAGATGTAATGCTACCCAATGGCAAAGGTATAAACAGCAAGATGTGTGCAGTGTAAATGCACACAGTATAGGGAATGCACATATCAGTGCTGTAATAGAAAACAGGGTCAAAGCGCACATCAGCACCCTGACACTACCAGGGTCACACCTCATACAGTGATGTACATGTGCAAAAACATGGAACAAGATACAAAATGAGGGTGACTACCAATAAATGGCATGGATAACCACACACCCCTGTTGTTACCACAACAAGAAGCAACATGCATTAGCCATGGTCAAACACCAATGGCTAAAACTGACTACTACTATATAGCTTGCTGCAGACCACTGTCCTAATAGCAGCAACTGCCCCAGGCCTATGTTCACAGGTTCACAGGTTCATACTAGGCTATCTGCCCTAGGGCATTTATAAGCCTAGACCAGAGTTCCGTGGAGTCTGCCGCACCTTCACTCTGACGGATAATTTGCCCATTATATTGCTGTGCCTCTGACAAGCAGTGATACTGAGGTTATCCCTGGGGCATACCTGCAATCTCCCATCCATTGATTAAGATCTCACTTGAACAAAGCCAGTGAGGTACTCAGCCTCACATGTACCAGGATGTTGTTCCACAGCATAGGGACTCTCTGGTTGAAGAATCTGTCCCTCCAGCACATCCTATTAATATCTGTGTTGAGGTTTAAATCTCCTGCCACTGTAGTTCTGATGGATGTAGAGGTCTTGAGGTGAAGCGTGTACATTAACTCAGGTTTGGACATGGCCTTGGATGTCAGGCACAGGTCACCTCTGAGCAGACGGTAAGTCACGGAATCAAGCTGGAATTCCTCCAGTCGGGCAGCATAAGAAATATGTTTGAGACCCTTTCTCCTCCTGTCGAGGAATTTGTGGGCCCATCCAATTGCCATAGGTGTCGGGTCATATACATGCTGAATGGGGCATTGCACTCAATCAATGGTCCGATGAGTGAAGAGTACACGGGAACAATGACCTCCCTGGATCTAGATGTGAATCCCTGCATGATGAGGTGGGCAATGTAGAAGTTCTACCTAACTACCCTGGCAACGTGAGTGTCAAACAAAAGGTTACTCTCAACCTGGGTGCCCAGGTCCCTGATAACCTCCTGTGTGCTTAGAGGAGTGCCACCTACATGGGAACTAGTGGTAACCTTGTTCTTCCCAAAGGGTATGGCTATGCATTGTTTAGTGTGTAATGTAAGGCCATGGCTCTGGCACCAGTTATCCGTGACTATGACACCCTTCTGAAGGATGTCTGTGTCAGATGGGTGTCCAACTATGGTTCCCAGTCTGCAGTCATCTTCAAACTTTGTCAGCCATAATCCTGCTGTGTTTGCTTGTACTTCTGAAAAGTAGATGCTGAGCAATAGTGGGCCCAGGACTGAGCCCTGTGGGACACCACTTGTGACAGTTGTGGAGTGTGACATGGCACCAGCAAGTCTGAACCTGTCTGTTCTGTCACGTAGCCGGTTTGCAACCCATCCTGTGATGTATGGGTTCACATTTAAGCTGGTGATGTTTTCAATGATACCCAAGTGGGGTATTGTGTTGAAAGCCTTTGCCAGGTCAAGGTAGGCTGTGTGGAGTGCCTTGCCCTTGTCAATGGCCTTGGTGTCTGTTATGAAACAGTCAACCAAGTTTAAAAGGCATGATCTGCCCTCAACAAAGCCTAACTGGGTTGGATCTAATGTCTGCAAGTCCCCTATGTCCTCATCTATGACTTCCATTATGATCTTCTCCATAGCTTAGCAGACCCTGCTTGTCAAGCTGATGGGATGGTAGTTTCCGTGGTCGGTGGAGGCACCCCATGTGAAGTGGGTCCACCATTGACATATGCCACTCCTTGGGAACATATCCTGAGTTGAGGCTAAGATCATACAGCTGCCCTGACTGCGGGTTTAATTCTTGAGTGAGTTCATGGAGCACAAAACCAGGGACACCATCTGGTCCCATGGATGCTGCGTCCTTTCCCTTGGATAGAGCAGTTCCCACCTGAGCATTTGAGATGTTTGGGGGGCTACAATCCTCTTTCATACATATCTCTCCAGTTGTGGTGGAGGGGTGGGTGGAGAAATCTGCACTGAACCTGTCAGCCAGTATGTTGGCAATGTCTGTAGGTTCAGTGATATTTACAGCATTCTGAGCCTATTCTGAGCATATCTGGGAGTTTCCTCCCAGGTGTGTAACGTATCTATAAAAGGCCTCATTGTTGTCCCGTGAGCCCTTAGTGGGTTTACTCCCAATATTCGCCTTGGATGATTTCATGGGGAACTCAGTGTTTCACCTATATTGAGCAGGGGTGTCTACCCTTCCACGGATACCGCTCTATCTTGTAGTACCTCCTTCCTTGTGTTGTAGTGCTTGTTTATGGCTGAGGTCCACCACACTGGACGCTTGCCTCTGGTACAACGAGTCTGTGTTTTGTTTGGGATTGCCTCATCCATGCAGTCTTGAAGGTGCTGGTAGAAGGCAGTTGTAAGTGATACAGTGGCTTGGGTAATGGTGTCTGCTGGCTTGGGGCTTTGAAAGAGACCACAACAGTCATTAGAAGTGTGTAGTCGGCTTCTGAGAGGTTCTGCACTGTGGTCTTTTCTATCTGGGGTGGAGGTGGGATGTGGACTTCCACTGAGAGTAGGTCATGATCTGATCTCACCAATGATGGGTATACCTCTGGTGTTGAACATTGTGAGCCCATGTTTGTGATGATGAGATCTACTATGTTGTCTCCTCTTGTGGGGATGGTGACTAGTTCTTCCATGGCATGTGAGTGTATGAACTCTAGGAACCTGTGGGCTAGAGTGTTGTGGCTGTAGTACTGATCCCAGTCTATATTTGGATAGTTGGGATCACCCAGTGTGATGGTGTTTGCAGGTACATGTATCCCGCCACTGTTTTCATGAAAGCTCTGTGAGGTACCTGAGTTTCAGAGGATGGCCTGTAACATGCTACAAACTTCAGAGCAGTCTTGCCTATGGTTAATTGCACCCGGATGGTGTACAATGCATCGTGTGTTGCCACCAACCATGAGGTGAGGGTGTCCCTGATGAATATTGCTATTGCCACCCCTCATAGTGGTAATATGTGTACTGCATAGATACGAAATATTGTGCCTCTGACTTAGTAGTGACACATTATGACCACCTTACATAATTGAATAATGTGACTATGCCTCTGTCCAGTCTGTGCCCCTGTCCACATGCAGCTGTCCAGATGTCTCTTGAAGAGAGTCAGTGAGGTACTCTGTCTAACATGAACTGGGATACTCTGCTAGAGTGTGAGATGCCTCTGAGTTATGACTCTGTCCCTTCAGCATGTCCTATACATGTATGTGCTGAGGTTCAAATCTTTAGCTCCCATGTTTCTGGTGGATGTGGATTGCTTGCAGTGGAGCATGTCTACCAAATCCTGATCGGACATGGTCTTGTATGTCAGGCATAGGTCACCTGTAATGTATGTGGTATGACACTGAAAAAGCTTGTTTTTAGTTATTCTGGAAGTATATGACATGTGTTGTAGATCCCTGATCGTCATGGTAAGGTACTTGTGGGGTCTCTCCAGCTGCTGCAAGTGCTGGTTGAGGTACATACCAAATGGGGCGTTGTATTCAAGCATGGGCCTGATAAGGGAGAAGTATAGTGGTACAATGACCTCCTATGGTCTGGATGGAATACCCTCCATGATAAGGTGGCCAAGATAGAAAGTCTGTCAAACAACTTTGGCAACATGGGTGTCAAATGAGATGTCACTATCTACATGTGTCCCCAGCTGTCTGATTTGTTTCCTGTACTCATTGGGTTGCTGTCTATGTACAGATCTGTGGGTACTGTGTTCCTCCCAAAGGGATGGCTACACATCAGTCGCAGTCAGTTTTAGGCCATGAGTCCAGCACCAGCTATCTGTCAGTGTGACGGCAGTCTGTAGGATGTGTGTGCTGGCTGATGTATTCACTATGGTGCCCAGGTTGCAGTCATCTGTAAACTTTGTCGGCCACAACCCTCCTATGTTTGCTTTCACATCTGAAAAGTAAATACCAAATAAGAGAGGTCCCAGGACACAACCTTGTGGGACACCACTTGTGACTGGCTTCGAACCTGACAAGGCACCTGCAATGTTGACATTATGGGTTCTGTTTCTGAGCCATTTTGCAACCTATGCTGTGACATATGGTGTTATATCTCAGCTGTTGAGCTTGTCTATGATGCCTGAGTGGGGTATTGTGTCAAAGGCCTTAGCCAAGCAGGTAGGTTGTGTGGACTGTGTAGCCCTCATCAACGGCTCTACTGACAGTTTCAAAGTAGTCAACTTGGTGCAAAACGCAGGATCTGCACTGTACAAAGCTGAATTGGGTGTGATCAAGGGTCTGTAGGACACCAATGTCTCTGTGTGGAAGCTCCATAATGACCCTTCACAAAGCTTTGCAGACAAGGCTGTTTAAGCTTCTGTGGTGGTAGCTGCCAGGGTCTGTGGAGGCATCTCCTTTGTGGAGTGGGACCACTGTTGCCGTCGCCAGTGTTCAGGTACAGATCCTGTAGCAAGGCTAAGGTTAAATAGGATCTGCATATACAGGTTTATCTCCATCTGTAGTTCACATAGCATGCAACTGGGGATACCATCAGGTCCCATTGATGCTGTGTACTGCCTTTGCTGACTGCGGCTCTCACATGGACATCCAGGATGACAGTGAGGTTACATACAGCTGTGATAACTATCATGTCTTGGGGGTGAGGGAGGGTACATTGCACTGAACTGGTCTGCCAGGGTGTCAGTAATATCTGTCAGGTCCCTGGGATATAAGTTGTTGTGTACCAAATCTGAGCATATATGAGGGTTCCCACCCAGGCGTCAGACATAACTGAAGAAAGCAGTGTGGTTACCTTCATCGTCTGTGGTGATTTATGTCCCCAAGTTGAACTTGGGTGTCTTTATGTGAGAATGTAGCTTTCTACTACTGCTGATCACAGCTGCCTTACATTCTGGAGATGTAGCTCTGTCTTGCATTAGTATCCTTCATCTGTTATACAGTTTGTTTATGGCTGGGGTCCACCAGACAGGCCACTTTCCTTGGTGGTGAAGGTGTCATTCTCATTTGTGATTGCATGGTCCATGCTTACTCGGAGATGTCCGTAGAAAGTGTCTGTGCAGGAGTCACCATTGTGTGTTGTGGTTTCCACTGGCCCAGTGGGCTTAATGGATACCATCTCAGTCCGAAGAAGTGTGAAGTCAGCTTCTGAGCTGTTTGTCACTATACCCTGGTATCATACTAGCACTGACACAGGTGTAAACAATTCCCCAGAATCCATCAAACAAAATGGACATGCAGGCTTACAGATGCCCTAGGGGGTAGCCTAGTATGAACCCATTATGATACAGATTGTACAGGACACTACAGATAACCCCAAGGCTGTTGCAAATGATGGTAGTAAGCATGTTGTTGATTCCTGGATATGCTCCGGATCACACCGATATTACAAACAACATACCAGACACACACAGGTATGGCCAACATACATCCTGACATGTGCAGTGCAAACCCCCATAATGCCAAATACCTTCCCCAGCAGACTGCCTCCCTGACATTATGTCACCCTTACCACAGGGTACGCACTCCAAAGAGCAGTGTACAACAACAGTGGGTGTTCTCCACAAAGGTGTCTCCTGAATGGATAGGAAAACAACCACCACAGAATCATGAGAGTTTTGGTCTGCACAGCTATGGAAAGGACCAGCATGTACCACAGACATAATGATATTGTGGATCTATTGACACCCGACCCTACCCAGTGTGGGTTTACAAAGTGCAGACCCCACCCCTAAACATGTGTGACTCAGTTGAAACAGTACTTGAAGTCAGTGATGAGGGCAATGTGGTCCACACAGTGTAGCCGGACCTTGCAAAGCCTTCTGTACAATACCCTATGTGTTCCGTATAGATTTGCTCACCAGCTGATATATACACCCCAATGTCATGGGAGGGTTTGCAAACCAGACCAACGACAGAACTGACATGGTCAGACATGCAGCAGCCATGTCAGACTACAAACCACATATAACAGGCATCCCACAAAGCTTGGTCCTGGGACCTTCACCATCTGGTATATATGCCCCATAGGTACAGGCCAACAAGTAAGGACTGTGCTGGAACATGTTTGTAGAGGACAACAAGCCGCCTGACATATCTGATACACCAGCTGACACAAGCATCCCATAAAAGGGCCACATAGAAACAGACAGCTGGTGCCATAGCCATGTCAGCATGTTAAATGGTGAAAACAGTATAGTCAGCCTCTGTGGATAATCCAGTAAGTGACCACCAATTCCCACATAGGTGTCGACCCATGACATTCCTAACATGTAATGCCAGAATGGGGACACAAGGTGATAGATATCCTGCATTGGACAAAAATGTGGCTGTAGGGTTAACAGCAACAATCCATATACCAACCTAATCATGAGGGTTATGACATCTAGCTAAGCGAAGGTCATTATGGTTTTGCAGTTATCTTTCAGCAGCATTACAAATGACCACAAGACAGACTGTGTGGTGTACCTCAGCAGATAGATTCAGCAACTGTAAAGTCCACAACAGTACCTCACCAGGAGTATCAAAGAGCTGGAACACATGTAATGTGTCGCCTGATTAAACAGAATGCAGTTACACACACTGCCATGCTGGCCACCCAGACACAAGCTGTGCCTGATGTAGAAAGCCATGTCCAAGCTGTCAGCAATGCACATGCCGCACCTTGTACAATGTGAATGGCAGGAGATATGCACATGAGGGACCTGAACCCCAGCACTGACATATATAGGACAGGCTGTACTGCATTATCCAAAACACAGAGGCCACCCCACACATGAGTAAACTAACACTACAGGTTGTCCATAAAGACACTGGTTGAGTCCCTCAACAGGAATCCTAATGAGTGGATGGGAGATGGGAGGTTTACCCTGGGTATCAATGTTATGTCACAGGTAGACAGAGGCACAGTATACTAAACAAGACATATGACATGTCAAACAACGCTTACAATGTGTTGATGGACAAACACATTCTCCGACTAGCATTAGGTCAAGATACCTCTTGAACACAGCCAGCAAGGTGCTCTGCCTCAAATGGACCAGGATTGTATTCCACAGCATAGGGAGTCTCCGAATGATAACTCCATCCCTACAACATGTCCAACATACATCCCTGCTAAGGTGTCAGTCACCTGCACTAGTGGTTCAGGTGGATCTTCTGAGTCTGAGGTGGAGCATGTCCATTAATCTCTGTTTGGACATGGCCTCGCATGTCAGGCACATGTCACCTCTAAGCAGACGGCATGTGAGTGAATAGAGTGTGAGTGTCTTCAATCTGGCAGCATGTGACAGCTGTTGTGGTTCCTTGATCCTTTAGGTGGGGACAGTCAGGGTGTCTCCAATTGCTGCAGATGTTGGGTGAGATACAGCCAGAATAGGGCATTTGACTTGATCACCGGTCTGATAACTGAAGAGTACAGGGGAACAATGACCCACTAGATCTGGATGTGAATCCCATCCTTATCAGGTGGGCAATGTAGAAGGTCTTCCTAGCCACTTTAGCAATGTGAGTCTGAGAAGAATGGCGACTGTCAACCTGGGTCCCCAGGTCCGTGATAACCTCCTCTGTGCTTAGAGGATTGCCACCAATATGGTAGCTTGGGGTCACCTTGCTTTTCCTGAAGGGTATGTCTACACATGTTGTGCACTCTGACTTCAGGCCATGGCCCTGGCACCAGCTATCAGTTACTGTGAGTCCCTTCTGAAGGATATCTGTGTGTGATGCACTGTCCACTATGGTGCCCAGTGTGCACTCATCTGCTAACATTGTCATCCAAAGTCCTCCCATGTTGGCCTGTTCTCATGGGAAGTACATGACAAACAATGGTGGCCAAGGACTGAGCCCTGTGTGACACCACCTGTGACCAGCCTGGAGTCTAACATAGTGCCAGCAACTCTAACCCTGTGGGTCCCGTCCTTAAGCCAGTTTGCAACCCATCTTGTGACATATGGGTTTACATTTCAGTTGTGAGGTCTTTCCACAATACCTGAGTGGGGTATTGTGTTGAAAGTGTTAGCAAGAACAAGGTAGGTTGTATGGACTGCCTTTCCCCAACAATGGCCTAAGTGACCAATTTGAAGATGTCAACCCAGTACAAAAGGCATGATCTGCCCCTGACCAAGCCAAAATGGGATGGGTACAATGTCTGCATGTCCCCTATATCATTGTTTATGAGCTCAATTATGATCCTCTCCATAGATTTGCAGACTACACTTGTTAAGCTTATGGGGCAGCAATTAACAGGGTCTGTAGAGGCACTGCCTTTGTGCAGATGTGCACAACTGGACCTTAACCAGCCTGTTGTGCACACTATGGAAATGTAAATCAGTGATAGGACTGAAGCCCAGGATACTGACCACCACAGTGAAAGTACTGAAACACTACACTAGACAGTGCTACAGTGTTAGGTCAGTATGAACGGATGTTGACAATTGTGTGCAAAGTATCCCATGCAAAACCTGCAGGCACAGTATACTCCCAGTTTTGTTCACACAAAAGCATTCGACAGTAACTACACAACATGGCACAGAACACACAACCATAAACTGGAGGTATTTGTTGAAGGTCACACTCATCCACAAATGTGATGGGCTGCAGAGTTCAACATATGTAAAGCCCACACTGGGCATGCTCACACACTTAGATAAATGAGACATCTTTCACACAACATGCCACAGGAAGGCTGAACTGGGCATGCTCACACACTTGGTCCAAATGTTACCCCTAGCAAATGTGAAAACACACCAGAGGATGGTCGTCCCCCTTTCTAGACACTGATCATGTAAGCACCCTATAAGTATATTGGAGAAAAGGATTCTCTCAGTAATCCGAATAGCGCCCCGTGCTAATGCGTCCGTCTCTAGTGTCATAACATAGTTAGGTAGGGGTTTGAATCCAGCAGGTGGCAAGTGTGTGTGAAGGGGTAAGTGTGTGTAAGTGTGTATGAAAGAAACATCCCTTTTGGCAACTGGGAAAACACACCACAGGATGATCATTCCACTTTCTAGACTCTGATGATGTCAGCACCCTATAAGTATATTGGAGCAAAGGATTCTCCCAGTAATCCGAATAGCGCCGTGCTAATGCGTCCATCTCTAGTGTCATAACATAGTTAGGTAGGGGTTTGAATCCAGCAGGTGGCAAGTGTGTGTGAAGGGGGTAAGTGTGTGTGTAAGTGTGTATGAAAGAAACATCCCTTTTGGCAACTGGGAAAACACACCACAGGATGATCATTCCACTTTCTAGACTCTGATGATGTCAGCACCCTATAAGTATATTGGAGCAAAGGATTCTCCCAGTAATCCGAATAGCGCGCTGTGCTAATCGTCCATCTCTAGTGTCATAACATAGTTAGGTAGGGGTTTGAATCCAGCAGGTGGCAAGTGTGTGTGAAGGGGGGTAAGTGTGTATGAAAGAAACATCCCTTTTGGCAACTGGGAAAACACACCACAGGATGATCATTCCACTTTCTAAACTCTGATGATGTCAGCACCCTATAAGTATATCACGCGAAAGCACTTTCCCCAGTAATCCGAATAGCGCGCCGTGCTAATACGTCCATCTCTAGTGTCATAACATAGTTAGGTAGGGGTTTGAATCCAGCAGGTGGCAAGTGTGTGTGAAGGGGGGAAAGTGTGTATGAAAGAAACATCCCTTTTGGCAACTGGGAAAACACACCACAGGATGATCATTCCACTTTCTAAACTCTGATGATGTCAGCACCCTATAAGTATATCAGGGAAAGGACTTTCCCCAGTAATGCGAATAGCGCCTGTGCTAATCGTCCGTCTCTAGTGTCTTAACATAGTTAGGTAGGGGTTTGAATCCGGCAGATGACAAGTGTGTGTGTAGGGGGTAAGTGTGTATGATTGATATATCCCTTTTGGCAACTGGGAAAACACACTACAGGATGCACATACCCATTTCTAAATGATATCACAATTATGTATGGCTTTTGATTACAGACATGCCATGTGTGTTGTGCACACACAGAATGCCCATGTATGTGGGTTGTCCCTCACAATAATGCATGACATTGATTACACCGGTTATGGCAATGAACACATGATGTATGTGTGTGCCAAATACACATATGTACCTGTGACTTTCAATAGTTACCATGTGTGATGCCTGCCACATGTGAATACATGGTATTTGCACAGGGTAACATTATGACCGTGGTCTTCTGTGCAGATGCTGCATGTGGGATGTGTATATACAGTGTGAGATGTAGATGCTATCAGCCTAGTAGTGAGGGATGCACACCTGGTCTGGGGCATAAGGTCTACATGTTGTTAATGTACAGGAGCTGCATGTTTTCACCTGTTGTGGGAGTGGTAAGACAGTATTCCATAGCAATGCAGTGACTGCATGCTAAGAACCATTCAGCTAGGGTGTTGTAGATACACTTATTCATTAGCATTCAGTAATTTGTCGGAATCCCTGGTGAGGGTCTGATGCCAACCAAGGTCAGGGTCTACCAGCCTGTGTCACTTGCTCAGTGATCCCTTCCATGTTCCCTATCACGTATCCCAGTGAGCGACATCCCACATCAGCTGTGGTGGCATGGACAATGACTGAGTCATATGTGTCCATGCATCTGACTGACTTGTATGTTGTTGTTACAGTTTGGCCATGTGTTTCCATCTCATACATGTGATGTACATCAATGGGTAGGGATAGGGTTGACTGTGTACATGTGGCAGCTGTGACATTACTACATGACACACATATTCCACAACTGTACCATAGAGGTGACTGACAACTGACCTTTGCACATGCTACCAGAGTATTGAGATTACATTGGTGATTGACAGCACATAGGGCCAATGGTGAAAAGAGACATAGGTCCATAGGTTCGTACAGGGATATCTGCCCAGGGCATGTATCCACCTAGCCAGAATGTGCGTGCCTTTCAACATGCATTGTGAATCTGTCTTGCTATGCCCTTTTCCAAGGTTAGTATACTGTGCCTCTTTCTCACAGTGACACATAAGTGATACCCAGGGTAACCCTACAATGTCACATCCAGTCATTAATATCGCTCTTGAGGATAGTCACTGAGTCAGTCCGCCTAACCTCTATTGGGATAATAATCAGGAATGAAGGGTGCCTCTGAGTTGTGAATGTGCCCTCCACCATGTCCTATGTATATCACTCCTGAAGTTCATGTATTTCCAGCGTGTATCCTGGTGGGATCTGGATATTCTGAGATGCAGCATGGCCATTACGTGAGGGTATGACCTGGCCTTCTATGTAAGGCACAGATTGCCTATGAAGAGGCAGTATGTCACTGAGTAGAGCTGCTGCTACTTTAACCAGTCAGTATGTGGCATCTGTTTGAGCACTTTGATCACCTTGTCGAGGTACATATGTGGTAGCCCCAGTTGCTGCAGGTGTCTGGTAAGGTGCATGCCGACAGGTTCATCATAGTCAATTATGGGCATGATGAGGGATGAGTAAAGGGCACAATGTCCTCCCTGGCCTACATGTGGATCCCATGATGATGTGGCCCATATCACATGCTTACCTAACCACTTTGTCCATGTTGTTGTCAAATGGTAGGATGCTATCAACCTCGTACCCCAAGGTCCATAATTCCTAGGTCTGCACTTACTGGATTAACACATATGTGGTACATTGTGGTCATTTACTGTTTGACAAAGGGGATGACTATACTCTTTCTGTCATTCATGTTGAGGCCATGGCTGTGGCACAAGTCGTGTGTTTGCAAGAGTCCCTTTTGGAGGATGCGTGTGTTAGCTGTTGAGTTGATTATGGTGTTCGGTCTGCAGTCACCTGTGACGTGCTGAGCCACAGTACTTCCATGTTGGCCTGTACCTATGACAAATATATAATGAACATGACAGCCCCTAGGGCTTTGCCTTGTGGGACACCACTTGTACCAGGTTGGAGGCTGACATGGCTCCAGCAATTCTACCATGTGTGTTCTGCCCTTGAGCCACTGTGCAATACCCATAGTGACATAGGGGTTAATATGTACACTGGTGGGCTTCCTAGAATGCACAAGTGGGGTATTGTATCCAAGGCTTATGCAAGGTCCAGGTAGGCTGTGTGGACCTCCTACCCCTTGACAGTGGCCTTGGTGACTGTTTCAAACAAAGCAAACAGGTTTGATAGGCAGGATTTGCCATTGACAAAGCCAAACTGTGTATGGTGACATGTCTGTAGGTCCACAATATCTAGATATGTGAGGTTCTTGATGATTCTTGCCATAGCTTTGCAGACAAAGCTAGTCAGACATATGGGGCGAGTAGTGTCCAGGATCCGTGACGGCACCACCTGCATGTTGAGGGACCACTGTTGCTGTATGCCACTCTCTGGTCACATATCATGTATTAAGGCTGGGATTGAACAGTGGTGTTATGTCTGGGTGTAGCTCTTCTTGTGGTTCATGTAGGACACAGCCTGGGACACTGTCTGGTCCCATTGATGCAGTGTTTACTGCTTTGGGAAGGGCATCTCTTACCTGAGCATCTGTGATGTCAGGGGGGGAAGCACTGTGATGCGAGACATATGTTCCCTTTTGGTGTGGTGGGGAGAGAAGGCAGCATTGAACCTGTCCACTAGGATGATGGCAATGTCTGTGTGTTTTATATTTTGTGTGACATATTGTATTACCTCTGAGCATATCTGGGTAGTACCACCCAGGTTACTAACATAACTACAGGCAGCCTTGTGATTATCCTCAGTGGCTTGTGGAATCCTCTCTCAAAGATGGCCTTAGACAATCATATGGGTGCCTGTAGTTGTCTTCCAATACTCATCAGTGGTGCCTTCACATTTTGGGAGGTTGTTGTATCATGTAGTGGCGCCATCCTTCTATTGTATAGTGTGTTTATGGCTGGTGTCCGGTGCCCAGGACATCTGTCTTTGGAGAATTGGGTCATGCTTTCATATGTGGCTTCATGATCCATGCATTCCTGAATGTGTCCACAGAATGCCTCTATACAGGTATCTGCAGTCTGGTCCATAGTTTCAACAGGCCTTGGGCCTTTGAAGGCTTCCACATCATTTATGAGGGGTGTGCACTTGCTTGACATGAGCTGTTGACAGACGTGCCGCACTCCAGACAGAGCAAGGGGAGGGTCACAGTCAGCTACCTGTTGGGACGTACCTCCCTGGACCACATGGAAAGAGACACAGAGGAGCTCTTACAGCACCCTCTCAAACTCAGGTCTCCCACACAGCCTTCATGCTGACACAGGAGAGTTTAGATTACTCTGCAAACACCATCATACTGGGTGATGCCAGCTACCCAAACATAGACTGTGTACATTACACAGGCCACAATACCCAAGCTCTAAGATTCCCATTGATCAGACATTCTTTGGCTATGGAACAGGTAACCAACCTTCCCACAAGAGGGACAGATATACTAGAGCTGATCTTTACAAACATGAGTAAAACTAATCACCACTGGGAGTATATCCCTCATTGTTGCAATCAAACCATATACTAATCACACTGGTGTTCTGGATCCCCCACATATGCAAACCTCCAACACATCGATGTGTGTGTGTGGGAAATGTCCCTATTAGCAACCGTGACAGTATCGTACAGGATGCAGATCCCCCTTTTGAAATAGTGATGATGTCAGGACTGTATAACTATATCACCTGTAGTAAAGTCCTCCAGTAATTTGCATAGCGCTCTGCTAATGTGTCTTTCTTCAGTGTCATAACGTACTTAGGTGGGGGTTTGAATCCTGCAAAGGGAATGTATGAGTGTGGTTTATGTGTGTGCACTATGCTGGGAGGGTTAACTGCCTTTTGCCAACTGGGAGAACACACTACAGGGTGCACATCCCTCCTCCTACACACAGATGATGTCAGCACCCTCTAAGTACAGCATTAGTAAACGTTTCTCCAACTACTGCAAATAGCACACTCTGCTAATGTGTCTGTTTCTACTGTCATTGCACAGTTAGGTGTGGGTTTGAACCTTGCAAATGGAAAGTATGTGGTTTACTGTTGGTGGGGTTAGTGTGTGTGCACAATGATGGGGTGGGATGTGGCTTTTGCCACATGGGGCTATGCACTGCAGGGTGGTCATTACCCTTAACAAGCAGTGATGTTGATAGCACCCTATACAAACAAAACTACAAAACAGAAGGTGTTGGTACTGATAACACATGTAAGGTAACACTTGTTCAAGTAATGTCCACAAAACGGAGTAGGATAATAAAACATTTCTTTTATTCTATACAGACAACATGACTACAGACAACTAAGTGCCAGTACTCAGTATAGTGTTACATGCTACTTGAACATGCACATGTACCCGAATATACCTAGATAGTGTTCTGAAGCCTGAATGTGGCGAGTGTGTGGATGTGGGATGTGTCTGTGTGTGCATTTCCGTATGGGAAGCATGTTTGCTGTGGCAATCAGGGTACTACAGTACCTGATGCACATTACATCTTCCAACTGATGAGGTTGCCTGCACCCTGTGAGTACAGGTAGAGAAGGGGATGCCAGTAGTAAACAACATAGTGCACTTCTGAAATGTGTACCTGTCATGTATCAACAGCTACTCATGTAGGGTGATAAATAATGGGAATGGCAGGTGAGCGTGTGCATGTGTGTGGGTAGCAGGGTGTGTATAAATGCATGTGTGACAGAACAGATACATGTAGCTGAATCTACATAACAGCACAAGATGCACATTGCCATAGTCAATGTTAGCATGTGATGGTGTGCAGCAGGTACACTTTGTTAAGTAGTATGGGTGCAGATAACAATTGAGGACATTCATACAGTTACTGCAGCAGGACTGATGGGATATACACACATTTATACTGCAACACACAACAGTTACCAACATGTTACTACTTATACACATCTATGTAGTCACCCTGTGCATCAGCAACGTGTTTACCTTTACCTGCACTGATGTTGTAGTATGCAGGAGGTGGCACAGTGTCATCATATGCACATGGTGTGGGTTAGATATGCCCAAGCCGGCCACTGGTAACACCAATTGACATGTGTGTGTATGTGTGTTTGTGAGGGGCAGCAGTACAGGGTGGACCATTGTTGGTGCAGTGTGTGTGTGTATGTGTTTGCCCTAGGTGTTAGGTTTCTGCATGTGTGTAAGCACGCACACAGTCCCACATAATGGCTGCCATGTACAGGGTTTTGTGGACAGCCACAGACTGCACCTGTCAGGTCATCCAAATCAGTGTCTGTGGGCATGGACACGGTACCTGTGCCTGGCAGGTGCTACGGGCCGTATCCGTACTAACCCAGACTGGGTACTGTCATCGGAAGCAGGGGTGTGTTGACTGGACACAGTTCCCTGTTGGGACTGTCCAGAGCCACGTGCACGTGGTCTCCTGGGGCGTCTGGATGACAGCACAGACCCAGCATTGCTGGGGCTGGTGCTGGCACTTGAGGCGCTGAGTGGGCCCGTTGTCGCCCGGCCACTGCCAGCTGGTGCTCTTGCACCATTGTTATATTGTATAACCATTGCATATTGTATAACAATAGTAGGAGGCTACTGCAGCACAGGGCAGATTCACATGACGGAAGGCATCTGTTGTCTGCAGTGTTAAGATGCTTCACATTCACCAAATGCACAGATATTCCCAACAATTTTGCAGACAGTTTAGGTGCAGGTACCCCCCCCCCCCACATTGTCCTACACACGTGTTATTAGTTATCCCAGATGACTGTAACCTCCCTATCCTCTCACATGTCCAGGTGAGAGCCACCCTCATCATTGCAGAACACATATCATCACTGTTACGGAATGGTATCCCTGGATGTGTGCTACATTCACCCCTGGAGGACATAGCACCACAGGACAGACTGATATTAATCCATGGCCATACTACAGGATATGTACCTGAACAGTGCCATACATACACAGTGGTCCCACACCAATGAGGAGGAACCTCTACTGACCCTGGGAACTACTGCATCATATGCACAACTGGCCTTGTGTTCTAAGCTATGGAAGTGTTAGTTATGGCCCACATGTACAACAATTTTACATATGTTTATATTTCATGACTATCTACACACAACCTATCTCATGGACATACCTATTGATAGTGAACTATGATACATTTGAGGTGTCACAGTATACACAGGATTAACCTGCTACTTTGCATTACCTGTGTTTGTGGCAGCTTTTGGTGAGTCAGTCGTGCTGCTTGTATTTTGCTGCTGCTGCTGCTGCTGCTGCTGTTTTGCTGCTTGCTGTCAGTATATTTTGTTTTCTCTCTCTGTCTGTCTCTCTCTCTTTCTCATTCGGTTAGTGCAATGACTGTATTGCATGAGTGGAGTGTGGGTACTGAATACTTTTGTAGGTATCTGCATGGATCCATGTGATGGCCTCTGCACCAATTGTAAGGCAGCATTTGCTAATTGCAAGCAGCTGGGTGTGTACTAATTGCATGTCTCACTGTGATTTCAGGATACTGCTATAAAAGGGTATGTGAGATAGGCGTTGCCCTTTCAGATTGTAGGGCGTGGACCATGCTGGTATGCTGTTGACAGTGTTCTGTGAGTGTGAAGGTTAGTACATCTCCCATGCTTCATGCTGTGTTGTAGATTCAGGTTGCTGCATTTATCTTGCCTGTTCCCTGTAGTGAGTGTGTATGCATACTGACACCTACAACTATATGTCATATGTATTGCTATATGAATATATATATATATATCTGTGTACATATACATACTTTCATATATGTACATTAGCTGACATTATTGGGTACGAGCTAACAATGAGCAGGGCTGTTTCCATTAACACTACTCTAGTATGGGAATCCAGTAATTGGGACTATAAAAGTCTGCCTGACATGCTTTGGGTAGTAGACATACTATATTGCCTTTATCTTCATTCCTACTATTACATGTTCCACTTATTTAGCACTATATTCCTGTATGAGAGTCATGGCTTAGTGGTAGGTCATACAGACTAGTGTTACAATGGTCTTGTGGTAGGGCCTACTAGTATGCTCATATTCTGCTTTTGGGTTGAGTATAGGGCCTATCAATCACAGTGCTAGAGGCACCTTTAAGCAGTTAAAGGGCTTAGTAGGTCTCACAGGAGCCAGGCTGTGTTGCAGATTCTGGTTGCTGCATATATCTTCACTGTTTCCTGTAGTGAGTGTGTATGGCTACTGAGACCTACGATTATATTTCATATGTATTAATATATATTTATATATATGTATGTGTAGATATACACACCTTCACATATGTACATTACCTTACATTATTATGTACAAGCTAACAGGTAGCAGTGCTGTTTCTGCTCACACTGAACTAGTATGGGAATCCAGTAATTTGGCCATTAAAACTCTACCAAACATGCTTTGGATAGTACATCTCCTATATTACCTTTATACTGATTCCTACTATTACATGTTATATTTATTTTAGCAGTTTGTTCTTGTAAAGCAGGCATGGCTTAGTGGTAGGTCATACGGACTAATGTTACCAAGGTCCTGGGTTCGAGACTGACAGTGGGAATTTATTTTTCTTAGCAAACTTTGGAACTGAGTACAGGACCTGTCAATCAAAGTGCCATAAAGGCACTTTTAAGCACTTTAAACCAGGTCTGCGCTTTGCCAAGAGCTCACGACAAGCACTGGCGGTGAGCTCCGCTAACACAAGACACCCCGCTTATTTTCTTTGAAAGAAAAGAAAAAAGGGGTGACAGGAAAGTGGTGAAAAGGGGTCACAAAGAGGGTAAGACAGTAGGGAAAGAAGCGTGGGATTTGCAGGAAGGGTGTAGGTAAGGCCCATAGATGCCCATGTCTTTTGCAGCAACAGCTGTATATTTCTATGTATTTTGGTGAGACATTTGAAACCTTCCACCTCTGAGAGAGGTGTCAGGACAACATTAATATTTGTTGTACAGCCAATTGTAATTAACAGTTTAGATGTCCAGCGGACATGTCTGCGACATGGACAGCTATGTATGGGGCGTGATTTTTGTGGGACAGAGTGCCCTTTTTTTTTTTTTACAGGTGAGAGTGGTATGACAGGTGAAGGAAGTCGGTAAAGCTGGGGAGGTAGGTTGGGTAGGTTAACAGACAAGACAGACAAGACGCATACAGGGACGGTGTATGACACACGTGGGGGTTACACAATTGACGGGACGGAGGTTGGGATATCTGAGATGCACGAGCCCACAGATGGCAACAGTGGAACTGATATCCCCACCCATAGGCAGTTGCCACTGTTCCTTCACAGCCCAGGACGGGCTGTGCTGGGGCTGTGGGCGGGCAACGGCCGGGGCCGTTAGCTGTGCCACACGAGCCTCGAGCTGGCGTACGGGTCCAAGAACAGTGTCTTGGAACTCCCACGCACCACAGACCGGACACCGTGGAGGGTGAGTGGACCGAACCCCTCCGGCCACACTTGCAGAGGGGACGGGCCCCATCCCCTGCAGCGCTTCCACCCGAAGGTGGCACAGGGCCACCGGAGGGTCCGCCTGGGCACTAGTGCCAGGTGCAGTCACCAGCTGAGGTGGGAGAGGTGGGTCCGCTGGGACCTGCCTTCCCAAGCGTTCTAGGTTTGTGAGTAGTTATGTTAGTTTGGGTTAGTGGCATTTTATTCCATTCAGATTAGTTGTAACAGCATGCATTGGTATTCCCATCAAACAAACACCCAGATATGGACACCATTGAACAAGGGGCATATCAATATCACATGCATTATTTGAACAGCAAAACACAGTCAAACGACATGCAGGGTTGATTAATGGCAACAGGCCATCGTATTTGCAGGTATGAACAGGGCACATGCACGAACAGACATGCATATATGTTTGCAACGGACAAATGTCCATGATTAATGAAATGTTCACATACCATTATTTAGTGGATGTTGTTATATGGAATTACAGGGTTGGGTGGGGATAGAAAGTGATGACACATTCATATGTTAAACATTAATTCACATTTATCATAGATACACAATTAAGTTGAGGCTGATGTTTCAAAATAATCTTTATTTGACTGTCATGCTACACCTGTTACACAAACATCACTATCCTACTTATTTTGAATTTGATCAGATACATCATCCTGCTACACTTTGATGACAGGACAGGGGACAACTATGGCTGTTTAGTCTGTCAGATAATCATTCATTCTATCTGCAAATTGTTTACTGTTATCACCATATACAGATTTTGAGCTAGACATTCAGATTCAGACACACTGAAATCAGTTTGGGATGTTAATTTGTACTTCCCACATGCATTTAGTTCTGTAAAAACACACTGAGGCTTATATATTCAGGGATTACTACTTTATTTACTCATACATGAGCATTTCTGTCACTCTCATACATTCTGCAACTTCACAGTTCAGGTTGGTACTTCTAGGCTTTGTTCACATATTAGACCTGTGGTGATTCAAACACTTTCCAACAGCCTCACTTCTGTCATGATTCAGCATTTCAACAGGGGATATATCTGACATGTGACTACCTCAGATTCTGAAGCTGTACTCTTGAGACTATACTGCAGGTTACAGTATATTTAATTAATGATGGGACATCTGTATTACAGCACTGTTTAATCCTATCAATTATATTTCCAGTTACACTTGCATACTGATGAACTTGTTGCAGCCATACCTGCAGACGTTCAATTCCTGCTTGCACATTATATTACTTTTAATCAATACACTGCACTGTTCTGATACATGGTACATAATAATATTTATTTACAAGTACTGGGTGGGGTTACTAACCTGCATGGTGGCGCAGCCGCACCAGCCTTCTGGCGTGCATCTCGACATTCGCAGAGCGGACACCTGCAGCTGTAATACAAAGGGAATAATATTGGACTACACATCTCCATGGTATCAGCTGGTTGAAATCCTTACATACATGGGTAAAATGTGACTTACTCAGTGGTGGGGCGTTGGGCATTTGCCGGGCCTCCTGGATCCAACGGTTCAATTGGTCCTGCTTGCGTCTCTTCAGGTCCGCATGGTGGTGACGGACCTGCTCACCAGTGCGTGGAATGCCAGTAGCACTGGTCAGCTCACGAGCCAACTGGTCCCACGCCTCAGCCCTATATACTCCCCATGAGACCTGGCCCTGCATGAGTTGGGCCTCGTGATTATGGACAAGGAGCCAGACCATGTATCTGGACTCCTCAACGCCCCAACGCTGTGCTCGAAAGCAACGTCCCTCACCTACTCCACTCATGCTGACTGCAAGTCTGTTCTACAATCAGTTATGCTGTGTATTCCCGCCTATGGGGCTTATATATGCCGCTTTTCCCGCACATTTCTCTGATTGGCCGTTTTGGAATTGTATCTACTTCACTGGAAATGCTTTCTCATGCTCCATTCTGGGTTTTATCCCATATATATGCTATTTCTGCTTTTCTAGGTATTGCTGTCATGGCTTGGTGGTTTAGTTCCTTGACTCTAGTGCATGGTATCCTGTGTTCGAATCTAGCAACTGCTTTTGCTTTTCCTGACAGAAATGAGTTGAAGACCTGTCAATCAAACATGCCAAAAGCACGTTTAAGCACTTTAAACCTGTTCTGCGCCGTTTGCGGAGGTTACGCATGCGCACTGGCAGTTAGCTTGTGGGAGGCGCAAACGGTGTGCGCTGGGATAAATCTGAATTGGCTAGTGACACACATGTTCAGCTAATTGCACACAGTTTCAGCCTGTTTATCCGCTGCTTGGCAACGGGCACGCAGTTTGCAGCTTTTAAACACTACTCGCTACGGGCACTCTGTCTCACGGCAGCTTAGCTATCAGTACATTTCTGACTATTTTTATTCTTATGTTACTTCAAAATATATGCTCTGTTTCATTCCATTTTACAAAAGGGAATACATTTACATTTGTACAATACTGTCTGGGGGCTTTTAGTGCTTATTTACAAAAATAAAAAAGGTTGTTGTAGGGGCTCGAACCCTGCCTGCCTACTCATAGGGCGGGTACTCTACCACTAAGCTATTATTTCTTGGCTTACTTTGCATATTTAGTTCTTATATCCTTTTCCCTGACTGCTAACTGTGATTGCGCTTAGTAGCACACCACACACAGTAGCAAACATTTACGGGTTTAACAAAAAAAAGGTTTTCATTTACTTTTATGACATCTCTTCACTTTATACACTGATGGCCAGTCGGGGCATGTGTTGTATAGTGTGTTTATGCACATTTTCATGGCCTTTCTCGTGGCTGTTTACTTTCAGCCATTCTAGTTTTCCGGGGGCGTGTCCACTTGCAGAGCTTAGCCTACAGACACGCCCCCTACTCTCTTACACGGACCGTGTAAGAGTTACTGGTGTGATTCAGCATGCCTCATGCACCTCATGCATATGCATGACATGCTGACATCACACAGTTTAACTGCAGCCTCCGTGTAAGAGTTATAACTCTTACACGGAGGCTTCCTGAATCTGGCCCAATGTTTTAGCAGTGTATTTTTAACTATGATTTATTGTATTTTAAAGTTTTTAAGGATGTGTTGCTTTATGTAGTTAATTGGATATTGTCAGTTATTAATTTAGTATTTAAGGGAAAATTGGATTAGAAGTGGTAGATTCTGATGAAATCCCTTTTCAAAGGGAAGAAAGCGCTCAATCTGAACTTGTGGATTATTTTATTTTAAATAAATTGGAACTGTTCATTTATCCAGCTGCAGCAGTGTTATTTCTGCATTCGAGATAGTGCAGTTTCGCTTAACTGCACTTTCGACTATTCAATCTCGAAATACTGAAATTCGACATTTCAGTATTTCGAGATTGTCTAGTGAACCCATATATATATATATATATATATATATATATATATATATATATCTACACACACATATATACATGTATATACACACATATATATATATATATATATATATATATATATATATATATATATATATATATATATATATATATATATATATATATATATACTACAGACATAATCATTGTACAGAAAATTATTAAAATAACATACAAAATATGAAGAAGTACTCCCTGGGATTCAGAAACATGGTCATGGCTAGCATGCCACTGTTTATCTTATTTTCAAAATGAGACCTGGAGCTTATTAACAATTAACATTTGGGGAAATCAGTGCAAGAAGGGAAATTATTAACTATAATGCTCTTGTTTATAGTCAGATTTTGAATGCAACATTATATACTACAGCTATTCTCCACAAAAAGGAGACCACATTTATGGGGCCTGAAAACATACTCATCTGCCTAATTAAGAGCGCTAAACAAGCATTGGTGGACCCTCTCCTCAACTTCTTTATCCTGAGCCTAACAACTGGTTTTGTCCCACAGGTATGGTGCACAGCTGTTGTGCTGCCACTCCACAAGGATGGCCCCCTACTGACCCTGGGAATTATAGACCTGTCAGTCTAATGAGCCATATAAGCAAAACTATTAAATGTGTTACAACAGACCTAATTAGCTATGATATCAAAAATCTGATCAGACTCATCCTCCAGCAGTTTGGATTTGCCAGTGTAGATCTTGTTTAATGAATCTTGTAAACTTCTTTGAGAGGGTTACTTAGTCTGTAGACTGATGGCAAGCTGTTCAGACAGCCTACCTTGAACTTGCCAAGGAATTTGATATCATACTGTATGCAAATATAATAAACTAGCTGAAGGAGCTCCAAACTGACCCGCATGTGATAAGGCGGATAGCCTACTAGTTTAGGGACAGGATTCAAACAGTAAGAGTAGGGGGTACCTCCTCTGAGGTGACCAGTGGACTTCTCCAGTGATCTGTGGTGGGACCTCTACTATGTGGTATCTACTTTTTAGATCTCAGCTTATCAAATGAGGATCTCTGGTTAACAACGTTTGTGGGCGATTATAAGTTGGGAGTCATCTTTAAGTACTGCTTTGACAAGCTGGCACTGCTACAGGAGGTTACACTTTTCAATATTTAGTATTCTAAAAATGTGCTCAAACACACCAAAAAGTGCAATATTGCAGCATTTGATGGGCACTCCTTAACTCCAGCTTCTAGTATAGATAGAAAACCACTTCAAAATGAAAAGGTAATGAGAGACTTAGGCATTTGGGTGAATAATTATCGCTCTCTGTCTCTCTCTCTCTATCTCTCATGTTGACCATCACAATGGTTAGGAAATCATTTTATCTTGCATAGCTCATAGCAAAAGGTGTTTCCTCCAGATCAAAAGATGTCTTCTCACCTTTGTACTCCACACTGATTATACCATTCATTGAGTATAACGAACCCTCGGGATGTACCTTACTAAATATATCAAGCAATTGGAAAGACCCCAGAGGTTTGTAAGTAAAATGATCATGGGCTTAAAAGTTCTGTGCTACCAAGAAAGTCTGGAGGCTTTATCCCTTACTCAGTTTCATATAGACTCCTTAGGGGTGATTAGGGTTTCAAAGGATCCAGTAGTCCAAGAACTCTTATACCTCCATAAATCAAACAAGACAGCTGCACCTTAATCTCCTGCACCACCTACCAGATACCAGCACCTTCATCCTGTGAACAAATTACTAGACAGTGGGATTTTAATCCTCTGCACCAGCTCCCAGGCAACAGCACCTTAGTTCTGTGTATGAACTAGACACCAGCATCTTAATCGTGTACACCATCTACCAGACGACAGCAGCCTAATCCTCTGCACCATCTACCAGACAAGAGGATAATAATCCTGTGCACCAGCTACAGAAAACAGCACATTAATCCCTTGCACCAACTGCCAGACAGCAGCACCTTACCCTCTGCGCCAGCTGCCAGACAACAAGAACATAATCTTGTGCATCAGATACAAGGCCGCAGCACCTTAATCCTGTGAACCAATTTTCAAACAACCACATGTTAATCCTGTGCATCAAGTACCAGACAAAAGGACATTAATCCATTGCACCAACTGTCAGACAACAGCACCTTAATCCTGTGCACCAACTGCCAAACACTAGCATCTTAATCCTCTGCACCAACTACCAGACAAGAGGACCTTAATCCTGTGCACCAATAACAGAAAACATCGCCTTAATACAGTCTGCAACAGCCAGACAACAGCACCATAGTCCTTTGCAACAACCACCTGACACTAGCACCTTAATCTTCTGCACCACCTGCCAGACAACAGGACCTTAATTTTGTGCATCAGCTACCAGGCAGCAGCACCTTAATACTGTGAATCAACCCCCAGACAACCGCATGTTAATTCTGTGCATCAAGTTCACCCCACTCTCACCCCCTAAATGGCCCATCTCAATACTGGAAGATTGCCAAATTCCAGTAATAACGGCCACACAGGTACAAAACGCACTCTCTAAAGCCAAGAATACAGCATCCATGGGACCAGATGACATCCCGGGCTGTGTACTACATGAACTACAATATGAACTGGCACCTCACCTAAGTGTCATGTTTAATCATAGCCTCACCTCAGGTTTCGTGCCCACTGAGTGGCGCAGAGCTATAGTTATCCCAATCCACAAGGGGGATCCACCTTGGATCCCGGAAACTACCGTCCCATCAGTCTGACAAGCCTTATCTGCAAGGCCATGGAGTGTATTATCATGGAACTTATAAACAAAGACATTGGCAACCTTCAAACACTGGACCCCACCCAGTTTGGGTTTGTGAAGGGCCGATCTTGTCTCCTCAACCTGATTGACTTCTTTGAATCAGTCTCCAGAGCCATGGACAAGGGTAAGGTGGTCCACACAGCCTATCTAGACCTTGCCAAGGCCTTTGACACCATTCCCCCACTCTGGAATCATAGATAAACTTACTAAGTTGGGCATTAATCCCTATGTCACCCAATGGGTTGCTAAATGACTTACTGATAGAACCCACACTGTAAAAGTAGCCGACTCCAAATCCAGCTCCAGACAAGTGACAAGTGGAGTACCTCAGGGTTCAGTCCTGGGGCGCTCTTGTTTGGCATCTACTTCTCTGAAGTACAGGTCAACACTAAGGGACTCTGGCTAACAAAGTTTGCAGATGACTGCAAACTGGGAGCCATTATTGAATCCCCAAATGATGTGGATACTCTACAAAAGGGCCTTACAGAAACAGATGCTTGATGCCAGAGCCATGGGCTCAAGCTCAATGCCAAGAAATGTATTGTTATCCCTTTGGGAAAAACATGTATCCATGAATTACCATATAGGTGGCAGTACACTAAACACAGAAAGTGTGATAAGAGACTTAAGGACACAGGTGGACAGTGGTCTCACCTTCGATAACCACATCGCCACAACAGTCAGGAAATCCTTCTATGTGGCACACCTCATCACGAAGGGTTTTCATCCAGAAAAAAGGAGGTCATTGTCCCACTGTACTCATCCCTCATTAGACCCATTATAGAATACAATGCCCCATTTGGTATGTACCTCTCAAGACATCTGCAACAACTGGAAAGGCCTCAGAAATACCTCACTAAAAGAATCACAGGCCTAAAGCAGATGCCCTATGCTGACCGGCTTAAAAACTCCAGCTATACTCTGTCGCATATCGTCTACTCAGAGGCGATCTCTGCTTAACATACAAGGCCATGTCAAACCCAGAGCTGTTGGACATGCTACACTTAAAGAAATCCCAATCCCTCAGAGCTACATGCTCCAGGGATCTAAACCTTGTCATCACAATAAACAAAACATGTTGGAGGGATAGGTTCCTGACCCAGAGACTCCCCAGACTCTGGAATAGATTGCCCATACATGTCAAGCAGAGTGCCTCTTTGGACCTCTTCAAGAGGAACCTTGACGATTGGATGGGAGAAAGGAAATTCACCCCAGGGATCACGTCAATCGCCCTGCTAGACAGGGGTCCAGGAAAGTAAATAATGTGGGAAGAAATATTCAGGGAATTGTTATGGCTAGGCTTGTATAGGCCCTAGGGCTGATAGCCTAGTACTAACCTATGAACCTAAGTACAAGACAAAAGGACATTAATCCACTGCACCAACTGTCAGACAACCGCACGTTAATTCTGTGCACCAACTCCCAGACAGCAGCATCTTAGTCCTATGCACCAACTGACAAACATTAGAATCTTAATCTGGTGCACCAACTACCAGACAAGAGGACCTTAATCCTGTGCACCAATAACAGAAAACAGCACCTTTATCCTGTGCACCAACTACCAGATAAAAGCACAAAAGCACATTAATCCTCTGTACCATCTGCCAGACAGCAGCACCTTAGTCCTCTGCACCAACTGCCAGACAGTAACACCTTAATCCTCTGCACCAAATACTAGATGCCAGCAGTTTAATCCTGTGCACTAACTACCAGGCAACAGCACCTTAATCCTGTGCACCAACTACAGGCAACTGCACCTTAATCCTGTGCACCAACTGCCAGATGGTAGCAGTGTAATGGTTTGCACCAACTACAAGACAACACCATAATCCTGTTTGCCAACTGCCAGATAACAACACCTTAATCCAGTGTGCAACAGCCAGACAACAGCACCATAGACCTTTGCAACAACCACCTGACACCAGCACCTTAATCCCCTGCACCAGCTACCAGACAACACCTTAATCCTCTGTGCAAGACAGCAGCACCTTAATCCTATGGACCAGCTGTTAGACAATGGCTTCTTAATCCTGTGCACCAACTACCAGACAAGAACGTGTGCCAATAACAGAAAACAGCACCTTTACCTGTGCACCAACTACCAGATAAAAGCACAAAAGCACATTAATCCTCTGTACCAACTGCCAGACAGCAGCACCTTAATCCTCTGAACCAGCCACCAGACAACATCACCTTAATCATCTGCATCATATAATAGATAGCAGTACCTTAATCCTGTGCACTAACTATCAGGCAACTGCACCTTAATCTGGTGCATAGGCTACCAGGCAACTACACCTTAATCCTATGCACAAACCACCAGACAACAGGACCTTAACCTTGTGCACCAATTAACAGGCAACAGCACTTTAATCCTGTGCACCAACTACCAGGCAACTGCACATTAATCCTGTGCACCAACTGCCAGATGGAAGCAAATGTAATGGTCTGTACCAGCTACAAGACAACATCACCATAATCCTGTGCTACAACTGCCAGATAACAGCACCTTAATCCAATGTGCAACAGCCAGACAACAGCACCATAGACCTTTGCAACAACCACCTGACATCAGCACCTCCTCTGCACTAACTACCAGACAACAGCACTTTATCCTCTGCACCAAATGTCACACAATAGCATGTTAATTGTCTGCACCAGCTGTCAGACAACAGCAGCTTGATCCTCTGTACTATCTACTAGACGACAGGACCTTAATCCTGTGCACCAAATACCAGACAGCAACACTTTAATCCTGTGCATCAACTACCAGGCAACAGCACTGTAATCCTCTGCACCAGCTACCCCAGCTACCAGACAACAGTGCCTTAATCCTGTGCACCAGCTATCAGACAGCAGGACCTTAATCCTATTCACCGGTATGCATGGATTTGGTCATACAGCCAATTGTCGAATGCACCATGTCGAACTGCAGAACACTAGTACGGCATAACTGTGAACGCAATTATGTCGAAACGCCAAACATCCCCCTCTTTTTGACCCATGGCAGTGCTTGTTTAGGTGGTAGAGTGGTTGGAAATGTTAAATATCGAATTTTATATGACATTCTGACCGTTTGACATCTAAATCTTCAACATTTAAGTTCGGAGAACACCCTGTTCGACAATTGGCAGTACGACCAAATCCATGTAAAAACCCTATTCACCAACTGCCAGACAACAGGACCTTAATCCTGTGCACCAACTGCCAGACAACAGCACATTAATCCTGTGCATCTACTACCAGACAACAGGACCTTAATCCTGTGTATCAACTACCAGGCAACAACACCTTAATCCTCTGCACCAGCTACCAGAAATCAGTACCTAAATCATGTGCACCAAATGTCAGCCAACTTGACCTTAATCCTATGCATCAGCTGTCAGACAACAGTACCTCAACCCTGTGCACCAACCACTAGACAACAGCACCTCAATCCTCTGCACCAACTACCAGGCAGAAGCACCTTAATCCTCTGCACCAACTACCAGGCAGTAGCTCCTTAATCCCCTGCAACAACTGCCAGACAAGAGCACCTTAATCCTTTAGAACAATCACCAGACACCAGCACCTTAAACCTCTGCACCAACTAGCAGACAGCAGCTCCTTTATCCAGTGCACCAACTGCCAGAGAGCAGCACTTTAATGCTGTGCACAAACTACCATACACCAGCATCTTACCCCGTGCACCAACTACCTGATAACCACTCCTTACTCCTGTGCACCTTCTACCAGGCAAAAGCACCTTAATGCTCTGCTCCAACTACCAGGCAGTAGCTCCTTAATCCCCAGCACCAACTGCCAGACAAGAACACCTTAATCCTTTGGAACAATCACCAGACACCAGCACCTTAATCCTCTGCACCAAGTACGAGTCAGCAGCACCTTAAACCTCTGCACCAACTAGCAGATAGCAGCACCTTTATCCAGTGCACCAACTGCCAGAGACCAGCACCTTAATGCTGTGCACAAACTACCATACACCAGCATTTTACCCTGTGCATCAACTACCTGATAACCACTCCTTAATCCTGTGCACTATCTACCAGGCAGAAGCACCTTAATCCTCTGCACCAACTAGCAGATAGCACCTTTATCCAGTGCACAAACTGACAGAGAGCATCTGTGCACCATCTACCAGACAGCAGTACCTTAATCCTCTGCATCATTTTCCAGATAGCAACATCTTAATGCTGTGCACCAACTTTCAAAAAATAGCACCTTAATCTTGTGCACCAACTACCAGAAAAC
This sequence comes from Protopterus annectens, assembly GCF_019279795.1. NCBI lineage: Eukaryota > Metazoa > Chordata > Ceratodontiformes > Protopteridae > Protopterus > Protopterus annectens. Next base: position 554,323,154 of record NC_056751.1, on the reverse strand, counting down.
AGCACCTTAATCTTGCGCACCAACTACCAGGGAGCAGCACCTTAATCCTCTGTATCAGCTACCAGACAATGACACCACAGTGCTCTGCACCAGCAACTAGGCATCAGCACCTTAATCCTCTGTACCAACTATCAGGCAAAAGTGCTTTAGTCCTCTGCACCAACTAAGAGTCAGCACCTCCTTTATTCTCTGTACCAGTTACCAAACAATGGCACATCAGTCCTCTGCACCAACTACCAGACAAAAGAACCTTAATCCCATGAACCAACTGCCAGACAACAGCACCTTAACACTGCACCAACTAACAAATAACAGCACCTTAACACTTTGCACCAACTACTACATAGCAGCACCGTAATCCGCTGCACCATATACCAGATAACCCCCTTAATCCTCTGCACCAACAACCAGGCATCAGCACCTTAATTATTTACACCAGCTACCAGACAAAAGCACCTTAATCTTGTGCACCATCTGCAAGAAAACAGCACGTTAATCCTTTTTACCAAACACTAGACAAAAGCACTTTAATGATGTGCACCAATTACCAAACACCACCTTAATCCTGTGCACCAACAAATAGACAATAGCATCTAAAACCTCTGCATAAGACAGCAGCACCTTAATCTTATGGACCAGCTGCTAGACAATAGCTCCTTAATCCTGTGCACCAGCTTCCAAACAATGGCCCCTTAGTCCTCTGCACCAAGTACTAGACAAAAGCACCTTAATCCTGTACAGTAACTGCCAGACGGTGGCACCTTAATCCTTTTCACCATTTACCAGATAACAGCACCTTAATAATTTGCACCAATGAGGAGACAACAGCACCTTAATCCTCTGGACCAGATGCTAAACAACAGTGCCTTAATCCTCTGCACCCACTGCCAGTTGAGAGGTATGATGACAAGGTAAATGCTGGAAGGGAGTTAGGGATACAAGAGGAAACTAAAAGCGTTAGATTAGGTTGCAGAGGTATCAAACAAAAACTGAAGGCATAGAAGACTAACAAGGAAGCTGCTGTCACAACAAGGAAGTGGCATCACATTGAAGAAGACATAAGACAAAGAGAGGGTAAACAATTTGGTGTTTGGGAAGACTAGACAACAAACAAGGGTGGACATAGACACAAAAGGGAGGGTAACACTATTTATCATGGGATCTTGTTCTGCTTTAGTCCAGTATATGGTCACTCTGTAGCTTTTTTTACACTGTTGATCATGGGATCTGTCCAGGTTTAGTTCATATTTATCATTCTTCAGCTTTTTACACTATTGACATATCATCTTTTTAGTTTTGGTCTTGCATGCTAACCAAGTTTAGATGCTGGTCTTTGGTGATTTTTAAGAAGTCTCTGATTTTGGAGATGGGACGGTGGCTGATAGGTATATCAGGGATGATGATGACCTGTTTTATTTTTGGGGAGTTAGTGGACAGTATGCAATCCAGAGTGCAAGCTTTGCTGGAAGTTTTATCATATTTTGTTGGGCATTTCATTATTTCGGTAGACCAGATAGATTGGTATTTAAGTGGGAGTTGTTAGTGTCTTAATTACACGACTCTTTGATAATGTTATCAGGATGGATTTCCAGTTTAACAGTGCTAGCTAACTCTCATGAGTATGTTTTCAGTTGTATTAATATTGTTTTTATTTGGAGGCATATATTCATCTATTTTTCATATTGCCTTATGTGAATTATATGCTCCTATTATGTGTATTGTCGTATATGAATTTAATTTAATATGAATTATTAGTACTTCATAATCAAAGCTTGGGATTTGTAGAGTACACTGATACTGATATTTCTAGGGTGTTAAGGAATATGATAGTTACCCTTCCAGTATGTTTAGTAGCTCAGTCATTTATTTTTTATCCTGTGGGAGTACTTATTCACTTTTGATTGAGTGTGTTAACATTATTTCAGTAAGTAATAGTGTGTGAGGGTGGTGGGATTGAATCTAGGAATTAGGTTCAATAATATTATTGCAGATGGTGCACACATTTGTGTGATATATCACAAGGTCTGAGAGAGCTCCTGTGGCAGGATTTTGTTTGTTGTCTTTTAGAGAGTTTGTGGATATAGTAATTAGATGATCACTTGCAATTAGATGATCACTTGGATGTGCATTGGTAGTTGAGTTTGGATGCGTGGGGTTTTGATTGCTGTTTGTGGTCGAAAGTGCTGGATTTGGGTGTATGTCACCACATAGTTGCAGTATTTGGTGCAGTATTAGTGCTTGGTTGAATGACAGAAGTAACTGCTTTTTGAGCCTGACTTGAGGTTTGTTATAACTGTATAGTTTTTTTTTTAATAGAATGCATTTTTTAAGAGTATAAAGCAGAGTTTGTAGAGGAAAATACAGATCTGGTGAGTATAGGTGTTAAGTGTAGTATTGTACTTACTAATGGTACCCTTTGCATGGAGCTTAAGGTTTTGTGACAGATGATGGGTTATTAGGGTTGATAGAGGGCATAAAGTGGAACATATGGTTAAGAGATAAGGTAGTATATTATAGCTGGAGGTATATTATGTTTACATTTTGGTTCTGAAAATTATGGGCAGTCGGTTACATTAATGAGTTGAGGATCTGTTTGTAGAGGGTTAGTCTACTGAGGGGGTGGGCTGAGATTGCCTAGAATTAGTTTTGTTAGTTGTAATGTAATGTTTAGTATGGAAATAGTGATGTTAAAGGGGCTAGTCAGGAGGAGTTCTGCATGGAAGAGGGTTGAATGGCAGGGGACTTTGAGCAGGAGGAACTGATACTGGTTGGTTAGTGGTGTGTGGCAATGGTTATGTACAAAGGAAATGATGTTGATATGGTTGGGAGTGTTTAGATGGGAAAAGGATAGAGGAGTGAAGCACTCCTGAACATAATGAGATAACACTGGGTTGGGCTTACTGTTGGGTAGCAATCAAGTGTTACAAAATAGCTATCTCCCACCACCTTGTAAGTGCTATGGAACAGTAAGGTAAGTGACTTCAGTTGTCAACCTAAGCATAACAGATGGAGGGCAGCACTGTAATCAGAAGTTAAGACAGGTAAACCAAACACTGAATAACACTGTCTAAAAGCACAGGCTTATGTACTCCATCTGTTTATTTATGGAAGACCAGAAGTCCTTGCTGATTGAAACTGCCACTATGCTTTCTCCTTTCCCTTTCATTGCTGCTTAAACTATCTGCCCGTATACTGTTGTTGTAACTCCCTTTGATTCTGTTTCAAGGTTCCTTTCCAGTGTCTACCTGTATAAGTTTACAGATACAGTGCTTTTCCTAAAATATAAGTAAGAACCTGACAAAAATGCACTAGATGGTAAGGACCAGATCCCTTTACAGTACTTTTCACAATTTATGTCTTGGTCATTTAAAAGGGACTGAGAGTGAGTGAGAGAGAAAGAGAAAGACATTTCTAGATGATAGAAAGTATCTTAGAAGGGAGTGGAACTCGGGTGAAATCATTTGCTTTCTCTGCTTAGATTTGTCTTGCCTGCTATGCTTTTTCACAGTACTCATTTAGTTGTTTCACCAGGTATGTAACAAAACTCGGGTTGTATGTGGAATCATACTATATATCCATCTCAAAGAATTCCTCTCGGAGTCCTTCAGAGATCGGTAGCTGGTCCACTCCTTTTCAACATTTTGCTGAGAATATGGTATCCTGTTGTAGCCACAAATACATTTACTGTCTACAGATGAATCAACACTGTTATTTTATGTCTCATTTGTCTCTGCTGTCTTATCCTAACTTCAGACTAGTTTTACTCTGATACAAGTCTATACTTGAAGTAGATCTCCACGATAATGATACCAGAACCAAAGTAATATTATACACAGTTTTAAAGACTATTCATAGTTCCAGATCTTGTCAAGGGATAAGTGGCATGTTGAAATGTCAGTGAAACTGTGAAAAACTGAGGGAATACCAGCCCAGCCAGATAGACTTTTATAAATAATTCTATGTCATTGTAAATATCAATATGATCTGCAGGCTTGTATAACAAATGTAAGAAAACTGTGTTATGTTCTGAGCTTCAAAATGTAACCACAGTGCATCCTGCTGGAAGAAAGCTGATAAGTAAAGCTTTTTGTGACTGTTTGATCTCAAGCTAGGATACAGGATGTCTGGGCTAGGAAATTATTTCTATTGTTCTAAGACAAAGATAGTTACTAGGTTTTACATGTGAAGTGTTTTTTTACCGGTGTGGCTTCCTGGCAGGTGCAGATTACAAAACAAAATGTTAAAGTTTTAAGCTCTGTGAGCCTGGGAAACTTAAGCAGAAGTGTCAAGAATGATGTAATCTGAAATGGCTCAGCAGTAATGTGTATTATCAATTTAAGACTTTCTCAAAGAGAAAGATTAAGCATTTTGTATTTGTCTTTAGAGCTGACAACAGCTCACCAGCACTTTGTCTTGTAAGTAGAATTTAGAATATAGTTTCTCTAAGTGATAGGTAGGAATATAGCCAGATTAGTTTAGCTGTTTTCTATATTTATGTCAGATTATCCTATTAAAGTATTCTCCAGTGATTTCTGAACTCTCTAATGTCATTATGTTGAACTGATGAATATTGTCTTGTGTTTTTATTATTTATTATTAAATATTTTTAAACCTTTCAACTGTGGCTGTTTTGTGTAGAGATAATTTAAGCTCTTAGAGTACTTGCATGTATTTGGTGATACTGTATGAACCACTCCAATAGCCTTAGCCATGGGTTACACTTACTATTTGGATAACAGTAATAGCACACAGTGGAACTGGTCATCCTTTGGTAATGGCCTTAAAGTAGCTGATAAGTAGTGGTTTGTGGCAGTGATTTCCACTTTACAGTCTGGGCAGGGGAGGCATAGCTGGAGAACCCGTGCCAGCCTTCCCCAGGAGTGTCTGTGTGTTTGTATATAATTCAGATCTCAAAGTCTATGTGTGTCAGCTACTTGGACAGGTACATGAAGCACTGGTTGGACAGAGAGAGTGATGGAGGTTTTGGCTTGACCACTCAGCTGAGATCTGAACCCTATAGCTGTGCCAGTGGGGATTCTTATTGGGGATCTTGAGAGAAAGGGAGAAATTGGACCCAGACTGACTGTGATCTCTGTGTGCTCTTAAGGGAAATTTTACTTTACTGTGTGTGTACTTGTTATCCTTCCCAGTCTGGACACCCCTCACTAACGTTAGTGGTGAGGATTGATGCTCCTTGATTACTGGGCCAGTGCACAGGTGTCACAGAAACTATTAGGTACCTTTAAATATCAGGAGTTGTAAAATGAACAACATATTAAAATGGCAATAATTATACCAACTGAGAAACAAGGTCTTCTTCACTGGCTTAAGTAGTTTTTTTTACTAGTTATGCATGCATCACTACTGCTCTATTGTATCTGTTTCTGTGAAAATAGGAGGCACTGCCAGCCATGGCAGGAGAAGTACGGCAGTGGATATGTAACATATGCTAGTTGGAATTCTTTAAATATTTATATGTCATTTGTGTGTCAAACTGATTTGTACAGATGCTTGTATTTAAAAATATATTTGTAAAGTTGTTTGTGTTAAAATGTATTAACAGCTTGCCCTGATGGAAAGAAAAGAAATGTGCATATACTATTGTAACTGAATTAAATAATTATATTTTAACAGAAGATACTGGAAGAGAAGAGTTTAATCACAATCCAGTTGCCACAAACTTTGAAAAATAGCTGAAATTAAATTAGGTCATAAAGACTGTATCCTACAGTTTTGGTTGCAGCTAGAGACAAAATGTCTGCAAAACCAAGTATTAGGAAACCTTCTTTATTGTCTCTAGCAGGGAGCTAATTGCTATTCTGGAAGGGTAGAGGGTTGAAATTCTTTTATGACTTCCAGCAGCTGCAGTACATCTGACCAAAGCTCTAGCTGTGTGTATGGTAATACATAGATACTAAATATTGACAGCTTCTAGCAATGGGAGTTGCATAGGAACCAGAAGTCAGAAGCCAGATGCATGTGATATCATTCTGTACAAAAATAATGTTTTAATATTAGAGGAGACTGAAGTCTCAGGGGCAGTCTGTTCCTGGAATCTGACAAAGAAGAAAGACCACTCACCCACTCCATATTGCCTTACACTAGTATGTGACCAGGGATAGTAATTCTCTAAATCAGTTAGGAAAATATAGTGAGAACAGTTAAATATTGTTTTTCTGTAACTGTGTGAATCTTTTTGGTGGTGTTATTTTTAATATTTCTTGTGATTGAAACTCTGGTGTTTACTGTAAATAGATATTTCATATGTTCATGTTCTTTTATTATTTATTATTAAATATATGTAAACTTTTAATTGTGGCTGGTCCTTTAAGAGAAATATTTTAACCTTTGCAAGCACTTACATGTATTTGATGACAGCTCTGGCCACTCCTGAAGCCTGGCTGTTTGGTCATTACCATTTGTATTAATATTAACTTCACTCTGTATAATTGGATAACATTTTAAGAGCCTTATAGTAACTGACTGGTGGCAGTGAAACTACTTTATAGTCCGGATAGAAGGTGGCATAGCTAGTAAATCTGTGCCAGCCTTTCCCAGGTATGTGTGTGTGTGTGAAAATTAAATCTCAGAGAGTGTGTCTGTTGGCTACTTGGAGCAGGGACACAAAGCACTTATTTCACAGAGAGGGTGCTGGAGGTCTTGGCTTGGACACTCGGCTGAGGACCTAACCCTACAGCTGTGCCAGTGGAGAGTCTTATTGGGGACCTGTCAGGAAACAGATGGAGACACCCAGACCCCAGGCTGAGTGTGTGTCCTATTTGCTCTTAAGAGAAATTGTGTTTGATTGAGCGATGTCTGCATTTGGAAATACTGTATCCATTTGTATTCCAAGTGATCATCTTGCTCCAGTGTCAGTGGTGAGGATACAGGCTTCTTGATTACAGGCCCAGAGTGGGAATGTCACAGCTTCCTAGCACATTATATACATCTAATGCTTCCAGGATTCTACAGTCATTCAGCCCTATCATTCAAACTTCAACAAGCATATGATATTATAATTAGATTTTCAGCTGGGAATCCCTGTAGAATTCACTGCTGTATTTCTCTGAAAGAAACTAGTTGCATTGCTTCCACAGTATAACAATGACACACCCACAGCCTTCTTGCATTTTTCTGCACTTTTCACAGCTATTCAATCCATAATGAAGTGATAACATCTGAAGGTTTAATCCTCATTTAAAATCTCACCATTGGACACAGATTTCAAAGTAATGTAACTGTTATAGTGATTTAGAATTTTCTCTTGTACTCTCAAAGCTGTTGGACTGTATGTGTTCTGAATGAACAAATCTTCTTTAAAATGCTTTTTAAAAAGGGTCCCAAATATTGTCTCTATGAAAACATAGAATGCAGTTGTAATTATGGCATAACTTGACTGACTTGTTATCTTCTCTTCCCCACTATAAATTCATTATTGCTGTACTAATTTCTAACTATGGCTGTATATGCTTTTGAATCATGCCGTCAGCCTGCCTACATTTAAACATAATGGTAGTGACATCACTATAACATATTAAAAACAATCACCTTAATGAAAGCTTCAATAATGTTGTTCATAACTCTTAACATCTTAGTAGAAGAAAATTGGACGAAGCCAAATATCATGGGGGGGCAAAGGCCCAAAGTCAGAGAGAGATTTTAAATATTTCTTTTACAAACTTGAAAGTTGATAAAGTAACAAGTTTTGCATTAGCATGCATTTTCCTGAAGGATATGAAGTCTGAAACTCAAATGTCAATCATTATTTAGTGACTTCAATCCTCAATGATTTCCCAGAAAAACAGACATTTTGTGAGGAACGGATCAAAAACATGAGGCAAAAATGTGGACATTTTGTGAAAATCTGGACAGGTGAAGGGTCTACTGATACTCCTGTATAAGTCTTTAGTTAAGTCACTAACTGCATACAATGGCCCATTCTTTACCTGTATCTCTGAAGATCTTCAGAATTTGGGAAGTATCCAAAGGTACATCAGAAAGCAGATTCTACCAGTTTTATTTTTTGTTCCACTGACAGGATTCAGCATTTAAAGCTGTACTTCGTTTTCTTATACTCCTTAGGGAAAACCTTCTGAATGTTCATAAATAGTTAATGATGTCATGAGCAAGCATGTTATGGCCTTGTTGCAAATGACTACCCTGTAAGGTCAATATATTGTGGAAGGTTCTTCATTGCAGAGTAAGCTTATACTGAGAACATAATTACTTTCAGTGCCATGTCAGCAGGGCTTGGAATACATTGTTATTTTCTTTGCATACAGCTAACTCTCATTCTGAATGTATCATTAAATCGGAGAACTTATCTGGGGATTTAAGGTACAGAATACAAATTCTTTGATTGTCATACCCTGAGCATGTGAAACTATAACACGTTAACATTGTGGCAGTATGTTTTGGATAGTGTTGCATGTTAATGATGTATTTTTCCATATGTGCCAAATTCTGTGATTTACTTTGTACATGCTGATTTGTTTTTGTGGACTGCATAATACTTTGTACATCATACTCAGTTATTTAGGGAAGCAGAATGGGTAAAGATTAGTACTCTCACCTCAGAGCAAGGGGCTCCCTGATTAGTTTCTTGGCTAGAGTGCCTTCTATGTGGAGCATGTATATCTGCTCTTTGTGTGTCTTTTGCCTAATAAACTCTGGATGGAGGTGGCTTTTCATGGGTAAAGTATAGGAGGCACATGCTAGCTGACAGTACTGTATGTATATATGTATGTATTTATGGAGTCACTTATTTAATACTGATATTTGCCCATGCGTAACTGTGTTATATTCACATATTTGTTGAACCTGCCTGTCTTTTCACTAAATGATTACTGCACTATTGTACTTTTATACTGTGGCTATATATATATATATATATATATATATATATATATATATATATATATATATATATATATATACACACACACACACACACACACACATATATATATATATATATATATATATATATATATATATATATATATATAGGTTCATAGGCTGGTACTAGGCTGTCGGCCCTAGGGGCTATGCAAGCCTAGCCATAACAATTCCCTGGATATTTCTTTCCACAATATTTACTTCTCTGGACCCCTGTCTAGCAGGGTGACTGACATGATCCCCGGGGTGAATTTCCTTTCTCCCATCCAATCATCAAGGTTCCTTTTGAAGAGGGCCAATAACACGCTCTGCTTGACATGTATGGGCAGTCTATTCTAGACTATGGGGAGTCTCTGGGTCAGGAACCTATCCCTCCAGCATATTTTGTTCATTGTGATGATAAGGTTTAGATCCTTGGAGCGTGTGGCTCTGAGGGATTGAGATTTCTTTAAGTGGAGCATGTCCAACAGCTCAGGGTTTGACATGGCCTTGTATGTTAAGCAGAGATTGCCTCTGAGTAGACAATATGCCACAGAGTATAGCTGGAGGTTTTTTAGACAGTCAGTATATGGCATCTGCTTTAGGCCTGTGATTCTTTTAGTGAGGTATTTCTGTGGCCTTTTCAACTGTTGCAGATGTCTTGTGAGGTACATACCAAATGGGGCATTATATTCTATAATGGGTCTAATGAAGGATTATTACAGTGGGGCAATGACCTACTTTTTTCTGGATGAAAAGCCCTTAGTGATGAGGTGTGCCACATAGAAGGATTTCCTGACTGTTGTGGTGATGTGGTTATCGAAAGTGAGACCACTGTCCACCTGTGTCCCTAAATCTCTCATCACACTTTCGATGTTTAGTGTCCTGCCACCTATGTGGTAATTCATGGGTACATGTTTTTTTCCAAAGGGGATAACTATACATTTCTTGGCATTAAGCTTGAGCCCATGGCTCTGGCACCAGGTATCTGTTTCTGTAAGGCCCTTTTTTAGAATATCCACATCATTTGGGGATTCAATAATGGCTCCCAGTTTGCAGTCATCTGCGAACTTTGTTAGCCAGAGTCCCTTAGTGTTGGCCTGTACTTCAGAGAAGTAGATGCCAAACAGGAGTGGTCCCAGGACTGAACCCTGAGGTACTCCACTTGTCACTTTTCTGGAGCTGGATTTGGAGTCGGCTACTTTTACAGTCTGGGTTCTGTCAGTAAGCCAGTTGGCAACCCATCGAGTGACATAGGGATTTATGCCCAGCTTAGTAAGTTTATCTATGATTCCAGAGTGGGGGATGGTGTCCAAGGCCTTGGCGATGTCCAGATAGGCTGTGTGGACCGCCTTACCCTCATCCACATCTCTGGAAACTGATTTGAAGAAGTCAGTCAGATTCAGGAGATAAGATCGGCCCTTCACAAACCCAAACTGGGTGGGTTCCAGTGTTTGAAGTTTGCCAATATCTTTGTTTATAAGTTCCATGATAATGCGTTCCATGCCCTTGCAAATTAGGCTTATCAGACTGATGGGACGGTAGTTCCCGGGATCCAAGGCGGATCCTCCCTTGTGGAGCGGGATAACTGTAGCTGTGTGTCACTCAGTGGGCATGAAGCCTGAGGTGAGGCTATGATTAAACATGAAACTTTGGTGATGTGCCAGTTCATTTTGTAGTTCATGTAGTACACAGCCTGGGATGTCATCTGTTCCCATGGATGCTGTATTCTTAGCTTTGGAGAGTGTGGTTTCTACCTGTGTGGCCGTGATTATCGGAATTTGGCAATCTTTTGGTATTGAGATGGGCCCTTTAGGGGGTGAGATGGGGGTGAAGTTGGCACTAAATCGATCTGCCAGGATATTGGCAATATCCTTGGGATCAGTATATTTAATGCCATTCTGTTGTAGCTCAGAGAAGATCTGAGCATTGCCATTTAGATTCTTGACATAACTATAGAATGCCTTGTGGTTGTCTGGAATCTTTGGCAATTTTATTTTCGTAACTAGCTTTCGAGGATTTTATGAGGGATCTCAGCTTCTTACTGAGGCTGGTGAGGGAGTTTTTTGCATCCTGGGATTTTCCTCTTTTCTGCACCAGTTTCTTCCTTCTGTTGTATAGTTTGTTTATAGCAGGGGACCACCAGATTGGCTTCCTTTTTTTGGAGAAGAGCATCTGGGTTCTATTTTGGATGGCACAATTCATGCACGAGTGGATGTGCTCGTACAGTGCCTTAGTGTAGGTTTCTGCAGTCGAACTTCCAGATCCCGTCTGCATGGGTGTTGTGAAGTTTGTCACTTCTGACTTCAGTAGCATAAAGTTGGCTTTGGAGAAGTTTTTTAAGGGGGGTTTCCTTACTGGTGGGGGTGGGGGTGGGATGTGGAAGTCAAAGGTGATTTGCTTATGGTCAGACCTGACCAATGAGGGGGTGACCACCAGTGTGGAGCATCTATCTCCCATGTTGGTAATGACCAGGTCTAGGATATTGGAGCCCCTGGTGGGACAATGGATTTGTTGATCCAGGGCATTGGAATTTATGAATTCCAAGAACCGTTGGGAAAAGGAGTTAGTACCCAAGTAGTTTTCCCAGTTAATGGCAGGGTAGTTGAAATCACCAAGTATTAGGGTGTTTGGTTGTATCTTAATATTTTCCAGTATGTTTAGAAAGGTGTAGTGAGAATCTTGGGGCATGGTGGGGGATCTGTAGCAAGCTACAATTTGGATTGCAGTCTTACCTAGTGTTAGTTGCACTTGGAGAATTTCAGATGCATTGTGTTGGGCAACTAGCCTGGAGGTGTGAATATCCTTAGTGAATATGGACACTTCTCCACCTTTAGTGTTTTGGTCTTGGTTTTGTGGCCGAAAAGTGTAGTAAGAATTGTAGCCTGGTATTGCAGGGGTGCTCTCTGGAGCCTTGAACCAGGTCTCAGTTACTGCACAGATATCGATGTTCTCCATTTTTAGGAGTACCTCGAGAGAGTGCATTTTGAGGTTTAGACTTCTAGCATTGAGTAGCATTACCTTCAGATTTTGCATGCTTGTATCTGTTACGGTGGTGGTTTTATCCTTTGAACCTTGCCTAAAAAAGGCACTATAGAGGTGGCAAGAGCTTTAGCCAGTAACATGAATACCAGGGGTGACAGGTGCAGACCATCTCTGGCAAAGCATCGTGGTTTGTTGATCATGTCTTCCCAGGCAGACAAATACTGGATCCCCTTTGAATGACACCAGAAGCTTAGCCAATTGTTGAAGTCAATCATTTTGTCCTTATACTGTGGTATCATTCTGGGTGAAGGCAGGATGCTACTCAGGGCTAGGGTCATACCTGCCTGGGTCACATGATCCAAGAGCTCTTCCATGTCTATTTTCATGTAGTCCAGGGAGGTACGTCTGAAGTCATTCACTCCAGCATGGACAATGACAGAGTCGTATTTGTCCTTGTTGTGGAGTGACTTGAGTGCATGCGTTATGTGGCGGATCCTGGCACCCGACAGGCAGCTGAGTGTAATTTTCTCCTTGTTCAGACTGGTGAGTGGGACATCAGTGTGCCTGACTATAGAGTCACCTATGACTAATGTGTTGGGTATATTGTCTTGCCTTAGGAGCTGTTGTTGGGTGGCACACTGGTGTTGTGAGCTATGTGTCATTTTGGTTGTGACTGGTGTTTGCATTTCGATTTCGGAGGTTCTTGTTGCTTGGGCAGGTTAATGTTAAGGGCCTCCACATGTGGGTTTAGTGTTGCTACATGTGGGTGTTGATGGTGTGGGTTTTGAAGGACTATGAGTTGCTTGAGGTGTAAAGCAGGTGTTAACCTTCTCTTCTTGACTGTCTAGCACAATCTTGGCCGAAGAGAGCTTTGCTTCCAGTTTGGCTATGTAATTGCATCTCTCTCAGGTTGTAGTGTTGGGTGGTAGGAGGAGAGGATTGTCTGTGTACATGAGGCAGTTGCCGCATTGCCCCAGTATGCCCAGATTCACCAGGTGGACAGGAGAAATCACTGAAAGCTGACCCTTGGACATGCCTGTTTAGGTGATTTTTTGTAAAGTTTAAGAGCTGTTTTCCCTTACCTTTGCAAGGTACTTTGCAATTATAGGCTGTTTAGTGCCTATGATTAATTTCTCCTTATTGACAAGGAGAGCTGAGTGCTTGTATCAGTTTCAGGCTTCCTAGTGCTTTCTTGTAAAGTTTAAGAGCTGTTTTCCCTTACCTTTGCAAGTTACTTTGCATTTATAGGCTGTTTAGTGCCTATGATTAATTTCTCCTTATTGACAAGGAGAGCTGAGTGCTTGAATCAGTTTCAGGCTTCCTAGTGCTTTCCAGCAGGTTCTAGAGCAAGTGCTAGTCACAGAGATTCAGATTTTAGTGTGTGTGTGTGTGTGTGTGTGTGTGTGTGTGTGTGTGTGTGTGTGTGTGTGTGTGAGTGTGTGTGTGTGTGTGTGTATATATATATATATATATATATATATATATATATATATATATATATATATATATATATATACATATATTGATATATACTGATATATAGATAGATATAGAGAGAAAGAGAGATAATTTAACCTAGTACCAAGGAAGTGCAGTTTTCCAGCCTTAAGGGTAGTGCATACTTTAGGGACGAACAAGTCAAAAAAGGGAAAACTAGTTGTACAGGAACAATACCGGCATACAAATTACTAAAATAGACTGTTGTCATAACTGCTTACATAAGATCAGTGCCAAAGATCACTTTGCGTTCTGATTAAAAATAAGAAAACATCGTTGAAGATGGTATTGCTTGTATAAACCACAGTATCTTGCCCAATCCCCATTGACGCAGCAGTGAAGGTGACAGCCTGGGACCTATTCATTCCTCCTAAGGGTGATGGTTAAGTGCCAAGGGTGTTGCCTGTCTCTTCACAGGAATCTGAATATTTTATTGGAGGTCCTACCACTTCAAATACTATTATATTCTAAGGAGTTGCAGTACAGTGGGACTACATGAAGAATGCATTTCCTGCTTCTTTGAGAAGCATCTCCTCAATAATACTGCCCCTTGAAGATAAAGCCTCACTAGTGATCCCTTGACTGCAGCAGGGATACATGTCCAAGCATTCACTACTCAACCCCCTGGCAGGTGAGCAGCTACTGTCTCATCATTTCTCTCTGTCCAAGCTGGCCTCTCCAATCCCACAGAAGAGGCAAGCAGGCTCCACTTCATTTGTCTTTCCCTCAACTGTTTCTTTCCTTCCCTAGGGAGTGGTGAGCAGGTTCCATGGTCCACCTCATCATTTCTCTGTCTTCCCAGCCACCTCTGCTCACTCCACCCATTGAAGGGTGAGAAGGCTCCATCTCATCACTCCTCTTTCTCCATTATCAACTCTTCCTGCATCCATGCTGCTCATCAGACCTAGGTTGGCTGGGATAGGACGTTACCCTTCTGTGGCATGGAATTGGTCTCGTATTGTATATGACGAAGTATTCTAAGCTGCATGTTATAAAATCCTATAGAACTTTTCACTCCAGGCCTATGGGGAAAATGGCCTGGATCCAGTCAGAGTTTTCTGGTCAACAAATATGAATAAATGAAGTCAATTCTAGTCACAAGGTGGGTAACTTATGGAAGATGCATGGAAGCATTATTTAACAAGGAAGGCAGTGGGTGACTAGATTTTTTTTGTAGAGCAGAGACTGAAGAGAAAACAAAGGTGTTGGTTATGTAGGCTCTGCATCTTATCTATTAGGTATGGAAATTAGAAGACCGGTTTGGCTAAGTGGTCCTAGCATCAGGCTCTTTGTTTTCTCTCACCTGCTTTGGGAATGCATTTTTTCCAATTTATTCACCATGGAAGCACTTACTGACCTATTATCCCAAATTTACACTTCATACAATGAGATATTTTCCTCCTTTATCCACTCCATCTCATCACATGTTGAGTCTCTTGGTGAATTCCAATGACTGTCATTTGTCAGTTGTAGATCTGTATTCACTGGAAATATGCTGGAAAAGGTTAACTATCATAATGTGGAATGGCACTTACGTGAAACTTGGATGGTTAAATGCTTTTCCCAGTTTCTGTAATGCCAATTTGAAAATATTCAAATTCACTTTAGCAAATGTTAGTGCTCATTCGCTCATATGAGGTCAATATTCTATTGGAGATCTCACTATAGTGAGGATCGGGAAATTTACCATTTTCCTCACTGTAGTACGATCTCAGAATTTGTATATAAATGCATGGGGGTGCAGGGGGGGACTTGCCTGCTGCAAAACATAAATACAAACATCCCCGGAAGTCAGGGTAACCTGGAAAATATTGATAATATCGAACTGCAAATTATCAGCATAACTGTTGTCGATATTTTGAAGAAATAACTATTTTATTTTCAAGAAATCAAAAGATAAAAATAACAACGGAGTGAAACACGGCTGTGGACTGAAATGTCCAAACACAAACCAAGTCCAAGGTGATAAAAAAATCCACAATTTATTGCAAACACAAACCAAGTCCAAGGTGATAAAAAAAAATCTTTTTATCACCTTGGACTTGGTTTGTGTTTGGAAATACATTGTGGATTTTTTTATCACCTTGGATTTGGTTTGTGTTTGGAAATAAATTGTGGATTTTTTTATCACCTTGGACTTGGTTTGTGTTTGGAAATAAATTGTGGATTTCTTTTATCACCTTGGACTTGGTTTGTGTTTGGAAATAAATTGTGGATTTTTTTATCACCTTGGACTTGGTTTTTGTTTGGAAATAAATTGTGGATTTTTTTTATCACCTTGGACTTAGTTTGTGTTTGGAATAAAATATATTTTATTTTCAAAATTTATTTCCATCTACCTGAATAAATGAAGAACCACAATTCTAGATTTTGATAGCAAGCTGCTGGAAACAAATGGAAACTTATTAATCTATTTCTTAATTCTGGTGTTATCATCCATATCAATAGAAGGGTTGAAGCTGTATGTAGTATTCTGGTAAACAAATATGAATAAATAAATGAAGTCAGTTCTAGTCACAAGGTGGGTAGCTCATGGGAGATGCATGGAAGCATTATTTAACAACAAGGTGGTGGGTGACTTGATTTATTTTTTGTAGAGCAGAGACTGAAGAGAAAACAAAGGTGTTGGTTATGTAGGCTCTGCATCTTATCTATTAGGTATGGAAAGCATCACCCTTAGGAGGAATGAATGGATCCCAGCATTTTTCAGTTTCTAGGATAACTTTTATGCCTGCTACAGTAGAGGAAATGTTGAAACATTATTAGGTGCTGATTAAATTGTTAGGATAGATTGCATGTTATATTATTCTGTATTGGTAACCTGACTCTGGATTGGATTTAGAACATTTTTCCATAACATGCTAAATACATTTGCTTGACAAGCAGCTGAACACAGGGAGGGTGTGATTCAGAAAATCCAGTTGTACATCATGGCCAAGCAAAATTACATAGTCATCCATGTTTTACTTTAATGATTGTATGATGAAATGCCATATATGATAATTCCAAACAAGTTGGCAAAGTGATTCTGAAATGTCTAAATGCTGCACAGAGGCACTGCACTTACTTTAGATTTGACCTTGGCTATATACCACTGTTCAGACAGTATGTATCGCATGAATGTGCGTGTAAATATGTATCTACAGTGTGTGGGGATTGCCATCCTATATTTAACCATCTTCAGATAGGGTTGCTGTAGATCATACTTTTCAGCAGCATACACAAGGATGGTGGATTGTCATGTTTCATACCTTAAGGTGATACTATAAAAGAGCAGTTCCTATATTTTCTGGATATGCCATCCCTTACAAATAAGGTGACCATCAAAGCCCATCATTGCTCTAAGGCTGGGGTATTAGAGAAGTCTTTTGGGCACCAGTTCTCTGCCATTTTTAATGAGTTCTTGTAAGGTGAGACATTATGGCTGAAGAAGGAGAGGGTAGTGCTCCTTTTAGAGCACAGAAGTGGTGTGAGGGGGAATACAAGGTTTTTCTGGACATCCTCCATAAGGAGTGTAGCTAGTGGCTTCTGCAGGAGGGCTATTGCAGGTCACAATATAAGGCTGAAGCATGGAATAGCTTGGCCAAGGCTGTCAGCCATTCTACTGGCATTTCATGCACAGGGGAACAATGCTATTGCTATTACAGTGATATGAGTCATTGCAAGCCTGGCCTCCTTCACCAGTGAGAGAATGAAGACAAGGTACAGTCACCATATGAGTACTCAATGTAAAATATCTGTTAACTAACCAGATAACCTGCCGACATGTGCCACCATACAATGTCTAGAGCTCCTGCAGAGAGGAAAAGGAATAGGCAGAAAAAAAAAAAAAAAAGAAGGACTAGGCAGATGCACAGAAGTAGAAAGAAGTACCTAAGAGAACTCCTGGGTGTGCATATATATTGTCATAACAATCCCTGGATTTTAATAGTAACAGTAGTAGGTATTATGCAGTAATACATAATGCAAAGAAACCAGTTGCACATCTGTCTTTAGTGGTGTAGATCAAAAGTACTAGTACGAATGTACAATGTTAGAAGTGTTTCTTCATAGTTTCTGTTATATAGATGAACAAGTAGATCTTCATAATAAGTGTCTTTTTTCATCATACTGATGAGGATGTCAGTCGGTACAATTCCTATACCCTAATACTGTTGTAACCATGAAAAATGTCATATCCATTTTTGTGTCTATTACTATTACTACAGCAGAACAAGATCCATATGTGTAGGATCGTTATTTATTTCTTTATTTCTATTTGTTAACCAGGAAAGTCTGACTGGTAAAAAATGTCAGTGGAGGGAGAGGGAGAAAAGCCCCACACAAAAATTGTATAACGTCATACATTAATATAAAGATTAAAAGTCGCATAGAATAATAACTACTATCAGAGACAGGATTAAACAAACACTGTCAGTAAAGTACATGAGCATAATTCAAATCCTGAAATATTGTGACGTACCTCTGTCAACATGCATTGGATCCTTATTAGCCTGCTGTACATTTCACAGCTTATAATAGCTGTGATTGACATATGCCATTCTGAGCAGCATGTTTGCTTTGTATATGGACAGTATTCACAGACATCAAAATGCATCTCTGACCACAAGCACAACAGCCTCCGCCATTAGTCTTCTATCTATAATACTGCATGTCAGGCTGTCTGTACTTTTTGGCTTCTTCCAACACACACACACACACACACACACATATATATATATATATATATATATATATATATATATATATATATATATATATTTATATGTGTGTGTGTGTGTGTGTGTGTGTAAAGCTTCTGACGTCCATGATTATTTCATGCTTTGTAAAGAATATTCTGTTTTACTATATAATTATCATCGGTAGTTAGAATGCATATTCATTGTATTTGTAGGTTTCATCCCCCACCCTCTTTGTTGCTATCCTTTCACTTACATACTTTTTGGTTTACTTTTTGTTTCTATCCATTTTATTATTGTATGCTGCAGCTTGTTGCACCCCCCCCACACACACACACACAGGTGGCAGTAGCAGCATCAACACCACCTCCAGAAATAGCCAGAGCATCTGTGTCCCAGCCTGCCAGATTTGCCTCTACACCTCATGTCTTACCTACACCATCTGCATTAGGTAGCCCTGCACTGGAGACTGGTACAGTGGTACCCACGTGTAGCAGTGAAAATGAAGGTGACATCTTTGTCACCCATCAGCACCTGGCAGACATTGTGGGGGACTTCACTGACAGGAGGTTGGATCAGCCACATGGAGACCATACCCTGGTGACTTGTCGAGTCAAGTCCCTGACCAACACTTCACCACCTTCTGTGCCAGGACCCAGTGGTTGCAGTATCAAGGGTAATGAGTTATCTCATACTGTGACTCAGCTGGCAGAGGCTACATCTTTGAACACCCAATCCTATTCCTGAACCTTGTGTTCTCCTCTCTTTTGGGTCATTGCTTACCCTGTTGATTTAACGGTCCTCCCCTCACCATTGTCTTCCTCCTGTCTGATGTCTCCTTCTACATTGTGCTCCCTCACCATACCTCTCAACCTCTTAGTGTAAGAAATCTGGGCAAAGCCTGACAAAATGGGGGGGGGACAAAGGACCAAAAATAGGGACAGATTTTAAATATTGCTCTTACAAACATAGAAAGTTGCTAGAGTAGCAGGGTTTATGTTAACATAAATTTTCTGAAGGATTTGAAGTCTGAAACTCAGATGTATGTCATTATTTAGTGACTTCAGACCTCATATCATCCCAGTGACTTACCAGAAAACCAGAAATTTTATGAGGAACAGACCAAAAATATGAGGCAAAAATTTGGACAGTTGAGAGGTATGTCCCTCACCCACATTGTGTTACTCCACACCCTTTTAGTCTTGTCTGTCTTTTCCTGCTACCTAATCTACCTGTCTTGCCTTCCTCTTACTTACCTTGGTCCCTTCCCCAACTTTACCTTCTCTTACAAAAATGAACACCTATCCAAAAAAAAAAAATTATTCCTCTTGCTTCACCTCCATCCTGCTGATTCACTATTTGCTTACCTTCAGTTCTGCCCTCTGCTTGCTTCTCCTTTTGATTTTATGCTCCCATTTCCAACCTTTAATCTGGTCAAAAAAATAGATAAACACCCCACTCACCCAAAAAAGGCTTATAAAACAATTATCCTTTTGTGGTTGTACTTTGCACAATGGGCTATAGAGAGCATTCTTGATGCCCTTTCGCCAACGAGAATTGGCATTTCTCATTGTATAGCAAAAATGAAGTCCAGTCTGTGTCATGCAGTACAGATATTGTTATCGGTCTCACAAAGGAATTGAGTGCTGGTGAGTGGCAGTTGCCAGATATGAAATAGAGTAAAACTTTTGACATTCTGATTGCTGCCATGGTTCAGCTTGTCAATAACCTTGCTTGCAGACTGTTTATTTTCAAAGTATGGTCCTCTAATCCCCCTCATGGTTGTAGTCTTTAACTTTTCTGCCCCCATTCTGTCCATGTATAACATTCCCTTGATATATGCATCCTTTACTCCTTAAATATGACTTTTGCAATGACTTAAATTCATAATGCTGTGTTTAGAAGAGAATAGAAAGTCCTGGGTTCAGTTCCCTTGAGGTCTGTCTTTTGATTACTGCTTCCATTCTGTTGTTGGATAACCTTCCCCTGATATGTGACTGTTGCAATAGCTCACTTACTTAATGTTGTGTTTTCGTGAATATCACTGAACTAGGTAAGGTAATAGGTTCAAATCCCCTCAAGGTTGTTGCTTTGTTTTTCATTACTTTTACTGTACAGGCTGTACTGTATAGTACAGGTACACTGATAAAATAAAAATATGATGATGTCAGGAGTGGTGCAGGCCTGTACATCATGTTACTTTACTGTATCCCACATATAGTGTTTGTGTTTCACACCAACTATGTTCAGGTATTTTGATACCTACCTACCAAAATACCCGAACATTGGTAGAATTAGTGAAGGCTATGTACAAGGACCCAATGACTCAAGTACGAACAGTGTTCAGCCTCACAGTGGGGTTCCGAGTGGGAGTGGGTGTACACCAGGGTTCAGCTCTGAGCCCACTGCTGTTCATACTGGTGATGGACTACATTAGCAAACAGTTCAAAGGGGACAGATAAAGTTGCTGTATGCAGATGATGTGGTATTACAGGCAGACTCTGAGCTAGAACTTCAGCAAAGGACAGGAGAATAGAATGCAAAACTGAAGGCACATGGGATGAAACTAAGCACAGATAAGACGGTGGTAATGGCAGCAAACTGCGGAAATAAGAAGAAGCTGAGAATAGAGATAGAAGGGAAGACAGTGGAACAGGTAAACAGCTTCAGGTATCTGGGAGGGGTCATTGAGGAGAAGGGAAGTCTGAATGAAGCGGTCAAAGCTAGAATCAGTGGGGCTGCAGCCTGCTGACATAGAGTGTCAGGTGCAGTCTATGACAGAAGAATGCCAAATAAGCTGAAAAGTAAGGTGTGCAAGACAGTGGTTTGACCAATACTACTGTATGAAACAGAAACCTGGGCAGTAAAGGCAGAACAGTTGAAGAAGCTAGAGGTGATGGAAATGAAGTGCTTGAGAAGAGTGGTAGGATGCACACTGTGGGACAGATGAAGAAATGAGGACATAAGAGCAGAAGCCAAAGTAGCTTCAATTGCAGAAAAGATCAAAGAGAACAGTTTGGATACATGTACAGAAAAGCAGAAGGCAATCTGGTGAGGAAGATTTGGGACAGACAGGAAGAAGGTAAGAGGAAACAAGGATGTCCAGCAAAGAGATGGGTGGATTGTGTGAAAGAAGATCTGTTACAGTCAGGTATGAGTATTAAAGAAGGCAGGACTGTGGCACTGAACTGAGAGAGCTGGTGACAGTTAACATGATACCATGACCCTATGTAGAAAAAATGGGAAAAAAGGGGGCTGATGATGATGATGAATATGTTCAGGTATTTTGAGATGAACATGTGTGTGTGTGTACATGTGTGTGTGTATGTATGTGTGATACCCCCTTCTCCACTGTTTTCTAAATCTCTTCTATGTTTACTGACTCGCTTTAAATTCCTTGTTGGTTTCTGTTGTTTTTGTTACTCTACTAGAATATCAACACACCATATTAAACAATCATATTTGTACTTTAATCCATAAAACATGTTTATACATATCTTTTGCCTTGATTCACTAAAAAAATGTCACACATTATTATTCAGGCATGCAAGCCATGGTGCGCTAACTACACTAGATGCTTGTATACGGCCAGTGTTTACAACAGCTACCTGTACTTTACTCTGGCTGTGGGTTAGTCTAAAACAATCTTCCCATGGGTCCCTACTGCAGCTGTGAGGAGAAGCTGCTCATCATATAGACTGACTTGGCTACATCCATTCATAGTGAGCCTCGAGGCTCATCACACATGTGGTATACAAGGTTGGTTTGGTCGCAGTCGTGGACAACGTGTTTCTGAATTCCCAGGTTTGTTTTTCCTAGTCTATTTAAAAGTACATCTTACTCTTTTCAGTCAGTGATACAGTGTGGGTTGCTTCTAGGTTGTCTGTATCTGCACCACTTACCAGTGCAGGGGCAACTTTGCTTTATAGTGTGAGTAACTGGTGTTGTTATATTGTCCTATGTTTTCTCTGTTACATTAAAAGTATAACATTGCTCCAAAATAAAATAAATCAATAACTATAACACAGAAACTTGGATTGTGATGATGGTCACAGGCAGCTTTTTTATCTAAGTGTTCTTACATCCTTATAAGACTATGCACAGTCAACACATTATTACTATTTCTTACAAGTTAACTCGTGTATGTGTATGAATACTGGCATAATATTTTATGCCAGTGTCTCTAGACAGGATA
This sequence comes from Protopterus annectens, assembly GCF_019279795.1. Lineage (NCBI taxonomy): Eukaryota > Metazoa > Chordata > Ceratodontiformes > Protopteridae > Protopterus > Protopterus annectens. The sequence continues at coordinate 554,300,921 of NC_056751.1, read as the reverse complement.
CCTCATGCATTCTATCTGTTGCTTATGAAACAAATATTTCCTCACCTTTCCCTGAGCTGTTGAGTCATTACAGCACCTCCTCTTGTCTTCACATGTATTTGTTTCCATTTATGAAGCATGTTGCCTTCTATAATAATTGTGTTGCCTAAAGAAATGTGTTTTGAAGATGGTGTTTCACAGAGCAGGCAGTCATAGCAAAACTGGATGGCAAATGTTCTGAAAAAAGGTTATATCAGTTTCCAGAGAGTCCTGCATAAACAATCTGAATATGATTTAATAAGGACCTGTTCCACTGTTACCCCTTCACCAACCACTAGAAATGACAATCCAAACAACTAATCATAAATGGGAGAAACAAACCACTGCTATAATGTAGAGTCTTCTAATTCATAACGCTCTCTAGATTTCCAGTAACTTTCAAAATCCCGTGGCAGTGTAGCATTCAAAGATAAATGGATAATGTGGTTTTGCATCAGGTGATCATAAGGTCTCCAAAATCTGCTAATTGGCAGCCAGTTATTCTGGTTTCATATTGCAGTAGTAAAAATCATGCTACTGAAGACAAGTTTTTCACAGTCCTGTTTACAAAAATAAAGCTACTTGTGTCAAAGTAGTAAATACTTTCTTTTTGGTGGTGGGGGGGCAGTAAAGCCTACCACATTCCATGGGGGGCAATGAACCCTACACTTGCTTATTTAGTATAATCAGCTCTGAGGCTATACCTTAGGGTACATGGTTTTGCCCACTTACAAAGGCCCCACATTTCAATATAATACAAGTGGTTATAGTATTATACTCAGCAGTAGTCTTGTTAATGATAAAAGCAGAAACAGCAGCCAGCAATATGATTCAGTGACATGCCCCTACTAGTTTTAGATTTTCTTAACTATGAAATCTTGAATCTTTCTAGATTCAAATCTATAGCTTGTGTCTCTCTCTTGTGTACTGCTTATCTATCTGCATCTCCCTATTTAGAGATTATTTTTTTCAAAAATGGAATTCCATATCATTTATTTTGGGAATACAAATGCAGGCCATGCTACAGTCTTCTACTGTGCTTTCATGGAGGCTTCAGGAGCTTATTAGCAGCAGAGAAGCTTACATCACTACTTAGTAACATGTGGCAGTCTACATCATTACATAGAAACAGGTGGCATGCTACATCACTATTTAGTAACTGGTGGCAAGTTACATCATTACTTAGAAATAGGTGGCATGAGACATCATCATTAGCTGGTAATGGGTGGCATGGTACATGACTACTTGGTAACAGATGGCATGCTACATTATTTGCTAGTAACAGGTGGCATGGTACATTACTACTTGGTAACAGATGGGATGCTACATCACTTGTTAGTAACAGGTGGCATGGTACATCACGTGTTAGTAACAGGTGGCATGCTACATCATTACAAAGTGACAAAGTGGCAAGTGGCATGTTACCTCACTACTTAGTAACAGATGGCATTTTACATAACTTCTTATTAACAGATGGCATGCTACATCACTTGTTAGTAATAGGGGACATGCTACATCATTACTTAGTAACAGGTAGTGTCACATCACTTCTTAGTAACAGACAGTATGCTTCATTGCAATTTAGTAACAGGTGACGTTTTACATAATATCTTAGTAACAGATAGCATGTCCCATCACTACTTAATAACAGCTGGCATACTATATCACAGTTGATAAATAGGTAGTATTTAACATCATTACTTAGTAAGAAGTGGCATGTTGCATCTCTACTTAGTAACAGGTGGCATGCTATCTCACTAGTAACAGATGGCATGCTACATCACTTGTTGCATGCTACATCACTACTTAGTAAGAGGTGGCATGTTACATCACTACTTAGTAAACGATGGCATGATCCACCACTTCTTAGTAACAGGTGGAGTGCTACATCATTTCTTAGCAAAAGATGGTATTATTTATCATTGCTTAGGAACAGGTGGCATGTTACATCATTACAAAGAAACAGATGGCATGCTGCATTATTACTTAGTAGCAGGTAATGTGTCACATCACTGCTAATAACAGGTGGCATGCTACATCATTACTTAGTAAAAGGTGTCTGGCATTCTACATCACTTCTTAGTAACAGGTGGCATGATACATCATGACGTAGTAACAGGCGACATGCTATATTATTACTTAGCATGAGGTGGCATGGTATATCACTAATTGATAAGAGGTGGTATGCTACACCACTTCTTAGTAACAGGTGGCATGCTACACCATTATGTGGTAAATGTTGGCATGCTGCATCACTTGTTAGTAACAGGTAACATGCTACATCATTAGTACATACTATATCACTGCTTACTAACAGATGGCATGCTACCTCACTTCTTAGTAATAGGTGGCATGATACATCACTACTTATTAAAAGTGGCATGTTATATCTCTGCTTAGTAATAGGCAGCATGCTACTTCATTACATAGGAACAGGTGGCATGATATATCATTACTTAGTAACAGGTGACATGCTACATCACTCTTAGTAACAGGTTGCAAGTTACATCTCTGCTTAGTAATAGGTGGCATGATACATCACTATTTAGAAATAGGAGTACCATGTCAAGCTGTTAAATGGTGAATCACGTAATCAAAGTTCATCAAAAAGAAGTGCTGAGATCAGCATTCATTTAATTTAAAAGGTACACATACAACCAAGTTATGTAAAGGGGGTTATAGGCTTTGCTCTCTTTTCCAAGGCTGAGCAGTCTCACAATTGTGGTAGTTAAGTATCAGGAATGTAGGCAGTATAATGTGCCTTTCACTTATACCTCTCAACTGTACAGATTTTCGCAGAATGTCCAGATTTTTGCCTTATATTTTTGGTCCATTTTTCATAAAATTGTGGCTTTCTTGCAAATTAGTGGCAAATCATTAAAGATTGAAGTTAGAAAATAATGACAGACATTTGAGTTTTAGACTTCATACCCTTCAGAAAATTCATGCTAATGCAAAACCTGTTATTCTATTAACTTTTTAAGTTTGTAAGAGCAATATTAAAAAATTGTCCCTGTTTGTACCACTTTTTTTCATGGCTTTGTCCAGATTTCTTACTCAAAGAGGTTGAGAGGTAAATTCTAGCACAAAGCAACTTGCTTTTAGGTACAGAATTCAAGTTGCATAAAATGCTGATTCAAACTTTAAATTTCAATTAAACATGGTAGGTTGATTCAGGACTTGCAATTTGACATGAACAGAATGTGTGATAACATGCAAAAGTAAAGAAACATGCAGTGTCATGATAAGAATAAACCTAGTTGCTGTATGATGGCATTGGTGCCCATGTAGGAAATGGAAACGTAACATTACAAGTGCCACTTATCAACTGATTTCTTACTTTAACTTTCTGGGGTAGTTCTTTGACATCTGAAGAATAACTCTTTGTTCTGAAACTCTCCTAAATATTGCTGTGGCTCTAGGAAACTAGGAGATAAGGAAGTCTAGCAACTATGTGTCCTTGCTTCCTCCTGATTAAGGACAGGAAAATATTTCTTTTTCTGTGCTTCATTGTCTAGGCCCTACACATTTCTTGTATGAGTTGTATGAGATTTAAATATGTTTAATCACCAGCCATTGTAAAATGACTATATTATGCTGTAAGTAAGTTACCCAGTTATTAACTATTTGCTTAATACTGGAAACATTCTATTTTTTAACATTAGTTGTTGCTTTGGGTCTCGTCTTGCATCCATTTGTTTGGTTTTATTAACTACAGATTGCTTCTGTTTCTCTACAGTAGTCCCTTTTGCTTTTCAGCTGATAAGTACTAAGAGGCTATGCACAGAATAATTGCCTAATTTTATCATTTGCTTCTTTATATAGCTCAAGCATATCTCACCACCCAAGTCCTATTCTATAACGTGTGATTCACGTATTACCCAACTTCCTTGCTGTGGATAAAATCTTTGCTGTTGTAGATAAGTCTTTGTGGCATTCCCACCACTAATAAAAAGTCTAAAATAAGACCCAGTGCAACAAAATATTCCAGGTCTTACATCCTTACTGTCTGAACTAATGCTGAAAAAAAATCATGAACAATACAAGACTCTGGCTGAACTCTTTCTTACATCTGTCAGCTGTACAGGTATCTATCTAGAACTTGAAAGGATGCGGTTTTGTAGGTTGCAGTATGTTGTGATGCATGATGTTATGAAATTATTGTCTGTATTTTGTTGATATGTGCAGGTGTAGCATTGAGCACTGTTGGACTCCTGTTATGTACATTAGATCTGGGTTTGCTTCCAGAAGGGAAGTAAAGAAGTAGATAAGATGGGACAAGATGTCTTCTTTGCATACCTCAGGAATCCACAAATGATCATCATAACTTAGCAGTCCTCAAATAATCATCATAATTCGGGAAACCTCAAATAATTATCATAACTCGGGAATCCTCAAATAATCATCATAAATCAGGAATCTTGAAATAATCTTAACTCAAGAATCCTCAAATAATCGTCATAACTCAGGAATCCTCAAATAATCATCCCACCCCCTCCTCCTATCTTTTATTTGGTGAATGACACTTCAGAGGCATTTAGGGCAGCAGGGTAAACCAGGCTGGGTATGTCACTGAAAGGATGACTTAAGTCTGAAAATGACTGCCAGCAAGTAAATTAAATCTAAAACAAGCAGATAACTTCAAATACTGGTCTTGTAAAATAGGCATGGAAAATCTCCAGAAGCTACCAATGCACTACAGAAATATGCAAGAGAAGAAATATCTGGCAAGCAACTTTAAGCAATACTTTTGTGCCAAAGCATTGTGTTCTTGTGTTACAAGTGTGACAGTTGTGACAGATATGCAGATGTACTGCATTGCACAGAAGACCAGTGTGAAGCTAAACAGCATACAGTGTGATATGACATCATCAATGCTTAACTGATACAGGATGATAATCAATTAACTGCAATAAGAGAAGAAAGGGATAATAGCTGTTAGAGGAGGAGCAGTGGTTGAGTCATTGTGTTACAAGAATGTCGTCACTGCTTCCTAACAGGCAGTAACGAATCATTCAAGTACATAATCAATAACTGGGTAGGGTTGAAAAAAATTACAGAGAAAATTGGAAACCTGAAGGGCTGCTAAAATTTAGCAGGTACAAATCAGGTGCAAAACATAAGTATACAAATTTAAATTCTAAGCAACTGGGTATGTAGGAAAACAAAGTAGGAATGGATGTTAATAAGAGACATAAGGCAGGTAAAAGGTTGATTTTTAGTTCAGAATGGGGCTTGTTTTAGCATGGCAGGGACAACGCAGGATTAACACATTCAACAGTCACCAAGTTGTATAAACGGAGTAAAGAGGCTCCCATCATAGTTAATTCCACCCGTAGGCCAACATCAGGTCTACTGATGTCTGAAGACCCTTAGCAGAGTTAGATCAAGGATGCAAAGCCTGATTGATACAGTCAGGGTCTCATAATAAATACAGGGAACTTTCAGGTGGATAACATAAGTCAGGAGGCCATAGTAGTAGTAAAAGAATCAACGGGCCCCAACAATATTTTGACAGACAGGACACCTAGCAAAATGAAAGGAGAGGGGAGGGGATATGGGAAACAGACAAATCAACAGAATCATTGACATATACCTAGATTAAAAAGGTCAATGGGCGCTCTTAGGCATGAACAATTTTAGAAGTCTGCAGCAGGATTAATGGAAAAATGCATTTATTAGTTACATAAGTACACTAGACACACATTCCCTTTTCAGAGGTGATCAGAGTCACACTGTAGGCACAAGGAAGAAGTCAGACTCAAACCCAAGACTGATGCATGTGTATATCATTCTTAAGCCTCTGTGCTAAGCTGACAGACTTCAGCAAGATTAACTAAGAAAATGAACCCCAATGAAATTAACCATATCATGAAACTTAAACAGTTTTAATTTAATCATGAAGTCCTTTTTCAGTGCTAACCATCACTCTACATATTAAAGTCTATCCTGTATAACTAAAGATAGATTTGAATTTCACAAGGGCAGTAACAGTGTAGTCCTTGAGGTGTTTTATTCTGTAACGTCATTATCCATTTAATATACTGATTTTAGAGTGAGGTGCTTAACCCCTTTCTGTTTTGTACTGATCACTAAAAGGACTTCTGAGGTTAAATGCCATGCACATTATTGTATGAGGAATTTTTACTTCAGTGTGATAAAGGACCCAGGCTCATGGTGTAGATTTTCCAGAAATACAGAGAACCAATACTGTGGTGGTGGTGCTGCAGTAGCGTTGTCACCTCACAGTTAGATGTTACACGTTCGATTCTCAGTTGGAGCATCTTCTGTGTGTCAACATGTGTGAATGGGCGTTCCTTCGTTGAAGGTTGTGCGTTAGGCCTGGCAAGCCAGCACGTAAAAATCTGCTGCCAATCATTAGCGGACCGGAGTTCCACTGTGGCGACCCCTAACTGGGAAAAGCCGAAAGACAGAAGAAGACAGAGAACCACAGTTAGTTTGGCAGTGTGCTAATCTGATACAGGACATAGATCTCAACAGATTATATCCATATTATATATAGATCTATATATTTAGCTATCTCTATATATGAGTATATACCTTAAGATAAAGACATATAGCATACATATACATATTTTCAGGTATTATTACTATAATGAAAACACATGCTTAGCTTCATTCATTATCTTAGACTTCTGTCCCAAACCTTTCTAGCCCCCTTTTCCCCATGAGAAAAACTCTTCAAGGAATACACTGAATTAGCAGCTTAAAATAAAAGATTTGGCTTTTTTTCTGTTTCAAATAAAATATTTATCATCTCCAAATACATTTTGATTTGTTTTCTACATCAATATTTTATGTTGAAAATGATTTTAAACAGAATAAAATTTCATGTACTCATCTCAGTCTCTTTGTAATAACTTGGTCTATCATAACAAAAAGCTCATCTCTGGTTTATGGTCTTGTCTATTTTCAGCCTGGACACTTATTATTATAGCCTGTGTATCTCTCCAAGTCAGGGTCTGGTTTCCATGACCTCATCTTCTCTCTTTTCAACAAGGGCTGCTCTGTGTTTCTTCTACCATGACTGCTCTGTCTGAAACAGTTGACTCTTTCCCTTAAGTAGTCCTCTCTCTCTCTATCTCTCTCCATAGCCTTTCCTTAAAAAGAATGAGGCATAAGCCTCCTCCACTTGGGGCAAGTGCATGGATTCCTTCTCTCACACTGTCCCAACACTGCAGCTCCACAGACACCACAGCAGTGGCTAGGAAGCATGATGCCACATGTATTAGAGTCTACTTTGTTAAACAGATATACATTTTAAGTACTTTGTTCTGTGACTCTTCAAGCTCAAATTCCATTATGGTATCCTATGTATCTCACTGTTTACTATGGGATTCTATTTCTGGTCTCTGATAGTTCTCAGTTTCATATTTTCAGTCTCTGTAATTATTTGTTTCTCCTCTATTATTGATGATTTGTCCTTGGTTTCCCATTTTTTAGTTATAGCTTTCTTAGCCACTATATCAACACTAAAGACAGCAATACTTTCAACTCTTTAGTATATGTTATCTTGCAACAACTTAACAAAACATCACTAAATTGAGGTTAAGTTCTCTTTCAAGTATAAAAGTCAGCATATTATTCAAGCATTTTTGTACTGAAATAGCTCCATACATTCCCAAAAATATATGATCCCAAGAACCTCTTTCTGAACCATCACATCTCCAACATACAGCTCTTGACTGCAGGAGCATTTATTCAAGTCTTCTAGAGGCATATTTGTACAAGTTTTTCATAAACAATCTAAATGTTCTCAATTTAGTTGCATATCTAGGCTTAAGATATATTTCCATTCACAGATCATCTGTAATAGCTTTATTTAATTGTTCACTCCATGATATCTTTATATTGTACTGTCTTCTCAAATCTAATATTGCCTTATACGTTTTACTTATTAATTTTTTTCCAGTATGCCATTTATGCAAGCCTCTGTTATAAAATTTAGTATTTGTGGTTTTATAAAATTGCTATCCAAACTCTCCATGCCTTCCTTTAATTCTCCCATTAGGCCTGTATATGCAAATTTATCTGAGTTCAATAACACAAAAGCTTGTTGAGCTTCATCCGATTTTATTAACGTATCTCCTTTCATCATCTGTTATCAAAATCTCATTTTTTTATTCTTTCTTTTTTCTCAGTCTTCTTTATTACTACGTTTTAACATACTAGTGATTTTCTGCTTTTCTGATGTTTAACTTCATTTAACTCAACAACTTGCTTAATATTTGTGTATATAAGGCTGTACATAATGCTGTTTCTATTCTTTTCTTACATCTGCCCAAATGCTCATTTATGATGCTGTCATTACCTCATTGGCCACTATACCTATCATGTGCTTCCATTTGGGCAGGTATTCCATACCCTAAATCAAATATATTAATCTAAGCTGTGTGTCTTTACCTCATGCCACCAAATCTGGAAACTCCAAACCACTCTGTTGCTTTGACAGTATTACATTTCCCATTGCACTCTTTCTCTTTTGCTAACCCAAAGATCTCTTAATTTCTTTTTTCATATTATGTCTCAGCTAATGCATATAAGCATGACCTGCATGAAGAACCAGCAGGACACAGGATGAAAAACTTCTTAATTGCTTGTTTCTTATTACCAATGTGCATAAATAACAGTTTTCTTAATTTTATCTTACTTATAATCTTTTGAGTAATTTCTTCCTACATTTCCTTAGCTGTTTGGTCAACATCCCACTTCAACTAACTTCAGAAGTATTTCATCTTGTTATGATCCAACAAAAAGGGGAAACTGTGTACCCGGGGGGGGGGGGGGGCATAGTTATTTATTATAGTCTATACCCCTCCACTGTCCAGATTTTCACAGAATATCCAGATTTTTGCCTCATATTTTTGGTCTGTCCTTCATAAAAGTTGTGCTTTTCTGGCTAATCAATGAGGATTGAAGCAACTAAATTTGAGTCTCATACTTTGTATCCTTCTGAACTGTGGTGGTGGTGCTGCGGTAGCGTTGTCGCCTCACAGTAAGATGTTGTCCTGTTCGATTCTCAGCTAGAGTGTTTTCTGTGTGGAGACATGCGTGAATGGGTGTACCTTCATTGAAGGTTGTGCGTCAGGGCCGGCAACTTGGCACTTAAAAAATCTACTGCCAATCAGTAGTGGACCAGAGTTCTGCTGTGGCGACCCCTAACCGGGAAAAGCCGAAAGACACAACAACAACTTTGTATCCTTCTGAAAATGCATGCTAACATGAAACCTGAAATGCATGCTAACACGAAAACGGTGTCTACAGGACTGCAATCAGTTTCTCTCAACATTTAAACAGATTGAACTCTACAGTTCCCTACAAAACGGTGTCTAGAGGACTGCAATTAGTTTCTCTCAACGTTTAAACAGATTGAACTCAACAGTTCCCTACAAAACGGTGACTACAGTTCCCTACAAAACGGTGACTACAGGACTGCAATCAGTTTCTCTCAACATTTAAACAGATTGAACTCTACAGTTCCCTACAAAACGGTGACTACAGGACTGCAATCAGTTTCTCTCAACATTTAAACAGATTGAACTCTACAGTTCCCTACAAAATGGTGTCTACAGGACTGCAATCTTTTTCTCTCAACATTTAAACAGAGTAGGTTGCACACACAAACAGCATTTGTTAAGCTTTCACTTACAGTGCTTTGTAATTAAGCATGTCACCATATTGGTCAGCCATAGGGCTCTTTGTTTCTGCTTGAGTGGTTGCCTCCTTCCCCTGTAACTGAAGTAAATTAACTCTTACATTAAGAGCTGTAAAACTTACCTTATAGCTTTAGGACACGTTAGGAAACCTTGTAAACTGCAATAGCCTGACATTTGAACAAGTAACCCTTGCAAAAATTCCCAAAATTGTACACTGTTGGTCTGTCTTTGCTGCTAAACATAAGTGAAATTACAGTGCTGAGTGCGAGTAACATTAAAATTAAAGTACTGAGTGCAAATAACACAGTGCTGAGTGCAGATTTTAGGCCCTTACATTCAACTCATTTCTGGTGTGGTGTCTTGAGTCAATCAGGGTATTCCCTATAACCACTCCTACTGCCTTCTCTTTTCCTCCACTCCCCTCTTTCCTCAAACAGGTTAAACTGCTACAATTCAGTACAGGCATCATTTTCAAATCTAGGTGCTTAGGATTTCCCTCTCTCTTTCCCCCTTGGCTGACCTGGTGTGACTTAGTGTAAGTTTCTTCATTGTATGGATCTTTTACTGTTTTTTGTGTAACTGAATGACCTGCTGCTAAATTCTGTTTCTGCACAGACTGCTCTATTTTTTTCAGAGGCTCTGTAAGTAGCTAGTGACTTTACTGAATTTCTGTGGTAATATTTGTGTTTAAACTGAACCTGTACCTAGAGAAAGTGTAGCTCCTCCTTGCTGCATGTGTTTTTTAATGTTTAAATTGCACACACACATTGAAGAAGTACTTTTATGACTTGAATATGGGCTAACTATACCTGAAGTGCTTTTACTGGCAATTTTCCAGTTGTACCATTGTGAATAATTGATTTAGGTTTTCTGGTATATCTTTAAAATCTGGCAAGTGTTTATTTACTGCATTGCTCTCTTGCTTAGGTTTCTTAGCTATAAATCTTAGTTAATTCTGAAGTATGCTACTTTACCCCCCCACCAAACCTTTCTGAATGCATTATTATATAATAACTGCCTGTTGTTGCCTTCATGCTTACCCTAGAATCTCTGCTTTTCTCTTTCCCTAGTTGAACTCTACAGTTCCCTACAAAACGGTGTCTACAGGACTGCAATCAGTTTCTCTCAACATTTAAGCAGAGTAGGTTGCACACACAAACAGCATTTGTTAAGCTTTCACTTACAGTGCTTTGTAATTAAGCAGGTCACCATATTGGTCAGCCATAGGGCTCTTTGTTTCTGCTTGAGTGGTTGCCTCCTTCCCCTGTAACTGAAGTAAATTAACTCTTACATTAAGAGCTGTAAAACTTACCTTATAGCTTTAGGACACGTTAGGAAACCTTGTAAACTGCAATAGCCTGACATTTGAACAAGTAACCCTTGCAAAAATTCCCAAAATTGTACACTGTTGGTCTGTCTTTGCTGCTAAACATAAGTGAAATTACAGTGCTGAGTGCGAGTAACATTAAAATTAAAGTACTGAGTGCAAATAACACAGTGCTGAGTGCAGATTTTAGGCCCTTACATTCAACTCATTTCTGGTGTGGTGTCTTGAGTCAATCAGGGTATTCCCTATAACCACTCCTACTGCCTTCTCTTTTCCTCCACTCCCCTCTTTCCTCAAACAGGTTAAACTGCTACAATTCAGTACAGGCATCATTTTCAAATCTAGGTGCTTAGGATTTCCCTCTCTCTTCCCCCCCTTGGCTGACCTGGTGTAAGTTTCTTCATTGTATGGATATTTTACTGTTTTTTGTGTAACTGAATGACCTGCTGCTAAATTCTGGTTCTGCACAGACTGCTCTATTTTTTCCAGAGGCTCTATAAGTAGCTAGTGACTTTACTGAATTTCTGTGGTAATATTTGTGTTTAAACTAAACCTGTACCTAGAGAAAGTGTAGCTCCTCCTTGCTGCATGTGTTTTTTAATGTTTAAATTGCACACACACATTGAAGAAGTGCTTTTATGACATGAATAACTTGGGCTAGCTATACCTGAAGTGCTTTTACTGGCAATTTTCCAGTTGTACCATTGTGAATAATTGATTTAGTTTTTCTGGTATATCTTTAAAATCTGGCAAGTGTTTATTTACTGCATTGCTCTTTTGCTTAGGTTTCTTAGCTATAAATTTTAGTTCATTCTGAAATATGCTACTTTACCCCCCCACCAAACCTTTCTGAATGCATTATTATATAATAACTGCCTGTTGTTGCCTTCATGCTTACCCTAGAATCTCTGATTTTCTCTTTCCCTAGTTGAACTCTACAGTTCCCTAGAAAACGGTGTCTACAGGACTGCAATCAGTTTCTCTCAACATTTAAACAGAGTAGGTTGCACACACAACAGCATTTGTTAAGCTTTCACTTACAGTGCTTTGTAATTAAGCAGGTCACCATATTGGTCAGCCATTGAGCTCTTTGTTTCTACTTGAGTGGTTGCCTCCTTCCCCTGTAACTGAAGTAAATTGACTCTTACATTAAGAGCTGTAATACTTACCTTATAGCTTTAGGACACCTTAGGAAACCTTGTAAACTGCAATAGCCCCGCTAGCTTTAGGACATCTTAGGAAACCTTGTAAACTGCAATAGCCCCGCTACGTTCGCCCTCGCTACGCTCGTGCTCTCTTCGCTCTCCTCCCTGCCCCCAATTCCCTCCCTCCCCCAGTACCTCTAAATTTATAGTACTATAGCCACTTCCCCACTTTCTAGATCCTATCTGCTTTCATTTGGGATAATTCCACCCACCCCCATTCTACTACCTACATTTTAATAGCACCTATTAGCTTTCATCTGGCATTCTCCCATCCCCCTTCCAGTACATTTACCTCACCACTCTATCTTCTGGTGTTGCATCACAAGGTAAAACAGTTCCTTAACTCACTAGCTGAATCACATATAATGATATACTCCTCTTTACTACCCCTCTTGTTCACACCATACCTCCTTACCTTGTATGAAAACCAGTTTCTCACGGGATTTCAGGTCCCAAAAGGCCATACTATCACCCCAGCTGTAAATCCTTCCACCTTCAGCCATACTTACAGTACCAGATCCTATCCAACATCTTGTTCAGTCTTTCAACATCTCAACCCCAGGCACATTAGCTCTAGATCCAAATACTACCACAAACTAATAAACAAATTCATGAAGTTCATCACCAGGTATACTCAACCTAATACTTGGTGGTGATATTCACCTCAACCCTGGCCCACTCACTTCAGATACACATACCCCCTCTACTTGCAATCTAAGCTACAAACCTACAATTAATAGGCCAGCTAACTCTCTCCTAGTCTGTCATCTCAATATTAGAAGCATTAATAACAAGGTACATGAATTGCATGCACTTCTGGATGTCCACTCCCCTGATATTCTCTGTTTATCTGAAACCTGGTTAAAACCTAACACTAAAGACAATGAAGTGTTACCACCTGGGTACAACATACACAGGCTGGATCGTGCTGTATGTACTCTATCAATCTGAGTTGAATGTCACCATAGATGTAATACAACCTCCTCAGATTAATAACTCAGAGATTCTTGCCATCAAATTGCAACTTAATAAAAATAAATGTATTAATATCATCTGTATGTACATTCCCGCAGGTAACAATATATCTACATTTGAAGATATCCTGCACTGGCTATCATGTCACTACCTCCAAGAAACCCTACTACTTGAAGACTTTAACATAGACTGGGGCACCTGTTCCTCTGAATCCCCAACCACCCATATTAACCTGCATGCATTTACACAAATCATATCCACCCCTACCAGGATAGGTAAACTCAACCAAAAAAAATATATACTTGACTGGGTACTCATAAACAGTTACCCCCAACTGTACACCTCTGGTACACTCCTTAATGGCCTAAGCAATCACCTTCTCACATATGTAATTAAGCACAAAACCATTAATTCCCAACAACCCTTACTCAGAAAGGTTAGAAACAATAAAAACTTTGACCCTGCCAAATTCCAACAAGAACTAAACTCATGTAATTGGTCTATTCTAAAACACCTCCCCTTAGAGGAAGCAGTAACATACTTTAACAACAAATTCCTTGAGATCCTTGATTTGCATGCACCTGTTTGTTCAAAGAGAACCAAGGCAAAAACTGCACCATGGCTTTCTATAGAGTCTAAACTCAAAATTACCCTTAGAAATAAAGCATGGGCTTTATGGCATTCTTCTAAAGACCCTCAAGATCACATTAAATACAGGCAATCCAGGAACGAAACCAAAAAATCAATTTTACAAAACAAAAAACAATACTACTGTAATTTACAGACAGTAAATCAAAATAACCCTCAGAAGTTTTGGGCAGGTTTAAATCATCTACTATATCCTGGATAAACTTCAACCCCATTCCCTGATACTACTATTGATAAAACCCCTGAAGGTGTTTCTGATAGTTTTAACCAATTCTTTACTAAGACAATTCAAGCCCTAGCTAGCCAACTACCTCCTAGCTCCCCTGGTCCTGAAAGTAGCACCCCTAGAAACCTACTCGCGTTCAGCTTCCAACCAGTCGCCACTTCACTTATCCGTACCTTGATCAAAAAAATAAAACCCACTACAGTTTCTGCTGATCAACTCCCTGCCAAGTACCTACAAAAATCAGCAGATGCTATTGCTTACCCCGTCTCAATACTAATCAATCGAACCATAGTAGAAGCTAAACTTCCCACCATCTGGAAAATATCCTATGTAATCCCACTTCACAAAGGAGGCAGCTCTACTGAATTCTCCAATTATAGGCCAATAGCTATACTCTCTCCACTTGCAAAGATTATGGAAAAATGTATTCATAGACAACTCATGCACCACCTAATCCAAAATCGCCTTATGGCAGACACTCAGCATGGCTTCCGTCCTCATCACAGCACTACTTCAGCCCTCCTAGCCTTTACTAACACCATAAACCATAATCGCAACAATAATTATATATCCTCAGCCCTCTTTTTGGATCTTTCCAAGGCATTCGATATGGTTGATCACCAACTTTTAATCCTCACCCTGCAAACATTCTGTCTAGATACTGGAGCCCTCCAATGGTTTCAATCCTACCTGAATGGTCGACAGCAGGCTGTCCTCTGGCAGAACAAACTCTCTAACCTTCTACCTAACACCCTTGGAGTACCACAAGGCTCTATACTTGGGCCCTTGCTGTTCTCCATCTTCATTAACGACTGTCATCCCAAAAGTCATCTGTATCCAATATACTGATGACTCTACTCTGATTTGCTCAGCCACATCTCCAGTAGAGTTATGGTCAGCTACCCAGACCACCTTTAATACAATAGAAAACTTGCTTTCTGAAGATCGTCTGATCCTAAATCTCAAAAAAACTAAAATGCTGTTATTTTCACCAACACGTAGGTCTACCACTTTCACCTTTACCAGAAAATCAAATGATGGCACAATAATCTCCCCTGACCCATCTACAAAACTATTAGGTGTCATCATAGACAATAATCTAACATTTGACCTACATGTTAACCAAACTATCAAAACCATCAATAAAAAACTAGGGTCACTTTACAGAATAAAAGCTTTCCTAACCCCTCCAGCTAAAATTGCCATAGCTCGCTCTCACCTTCTTTCAACCCTTCTGTATGCATCCCTTCTACTCTTGAATTTAAACAAGACTGTCCTTAACAAACTGTCAATTTGCTACAACCACATTGCCAGGTTTGCCACTGGGCTGCCTTTTAGGACACATCATTGCATCAATCTAAATCAGCTTGGGTGGCTTGAACTACCCAGCCTAATCAAGTATAACCAACTGATTATGGCCTATAAAAATCCTCTATAATCCGGACAATACTCCTGCACTTTAAAATATTATCACCCCCTGTAACAATCCTAGACCGCTTCGATCCTCTAACAAACTACTAAGTCAGACTAGCAAAATTAATAACACAGCCGGTGATTCTCTCTTTGCAAACTTTGTAAGTAGATCCTGGAACTCTCTTCCAGCTGATATTACCTTACTTTCCACCTTAGGTCAATTTAAAACTAGACTCAAACAACATTTGGCACTTAACTGGCTATGTCAATGTATCAAGCCTGGCTAACTCTCTCTAGAATGTGTACAAATCTGTTAACCAGTTTACTGTGTAATTTAATTTAATCCTGACTTGTGCTCAGGATTAACTGTAACCTGTGGAACTTGTTTAACTTGCTTACATATGTAATCTCTGTAAATAGTCTGTTTGTAATATGTAATGCTAGTATTATGTAATGCTGTATCTGCTTACCCTTGGAGCTTTTTTCCCCGGGCCTCCGCTGAAAATGGACATGCATCCAGTCGGACTATCCTGGTCAACAAATGTAAAATAAAAATAAAATAAAATAAAACCTATTATTCCAGCAACTGTCTACGTTTACAAGATATTTAAAATCTGTCCATGATGTGAGGTCTTTGCTCCGCCCACCCATTATTTTTGGCTTTGTTCTGATTCCTTGCGTTTAGAGGTTCGGAGGTATGCTATAGCTTTCGTCTTTGCTTCATTTACTTTATATTCTTGTTTTCTATTAAAATATTTCAGTTTACAAAATATAATTTTGTATAATGTTTTGGACTGGTAACATATGATATTGTGTAATCTGCAAAAGGGATATTTTCTCATTAGTGTTTCTCAATTTATATCCAATTAAGTTTGATTATCTTATGTCTCTAGTTACCGGCTCTAAATATAAACTAATGACTAATAGCGAGAGTGGATAACCCTGCAAAGGGCTAAATGCTTTAGACAGCTTACCACCATCACCACAACTACATACCAACCTTCATTTCGATCACAATGTATCCACAGTGGTAAGGATGGCCTTCTACATTGCATATCTCATAAGTAAGGGAGCTAAGGATGTTATAACTCCCCTGTACTCATCCTTCATCAGACTGCTAATAGACTACAATGCTCCCTTCTGTATGTACCTTACCAGACACCTGCAGCAGCTGGAAAGACCTCAGAGGTTTCTTACCAAGAAAATTCAGGGCCTTCAACACCTGACCTACATGGACAGACTGAAAGCCCTGTCACTGTACTCTGTATCTTATAGTCTGCTGACGAGCGACTTGTGCCTGGCCTATAGAGCAGTTTTGGACTTTGCCCTAATAGAAATGCTGCATATCCGCAAGTCAAATGGGACAAGAGTCACTCACTCTAGGGATCTTAACCTAGCTTGCGACATTACCAAAACATGCTAGAGAGACAGATATGTCTTCCAGAGATTACCAGGCCTCTGGAACAAACTCACAATTCACGTAAAACAGAGCTCCTCAATGACCTTATTTAAGAGTAACTTAGACAGCTGGATGGGAGACCATAAATATACCCTGGGGGTGTCACCTATGTCCATCTTGGATAAGGGCAGTTGGTGCTGATCATAGACTCGTGCTGCAAATATAGGCCATACAACTTGGTCAATAAGGGCACAAGGGTATAACATGGCTAGGCTTATAAAGTCACTAGGGCCAATAGCCTAATAACCTCCTATGAACCTATGAAGCACACTCCATCCTAGCTTGAATTTTTCTGCAAATATTTAATATTAATGTTGTCCATATTTGTGGGAATCCAAATGCCTCAAGGGATCTCTTCATAAATTCCAAACTCATGCTATTAAATACTTTTTTGGCTTCTAGACTTATTAGCATAAATATATCATTATTGTCCAGTGCATCCTTTCGAATCATAAGAGTTCTGTTAATATTGTGAAATGTTTGTTTACCTTCTATAACCCACACTGAGCCAGGTCTACTATTCTTAACAATATCTTTGTCATTATTTTTGCCAAAACAGGAACATAGGAACATGGGACTAATACTAGACAAATGATTGCTGGGACCATAAGATGCCTTGTCTTATACACCTTCAAGTAGACGAGCTTAAAAGTTCTTGCCACCCTTATCAAGCAAGTTTAACATGAAGAGCATAACTGTATATCAACATAAATCAATGTAATGTAGATATTTCCTACTCTGTACTGGACAGTGGCTGTGACAATCTCTACAGAACAAGTCTTTAAACTATAAGGACTGCTGATCTAATTGGACACTGTCCATTCATGTAACCATTAAATTACACTATATAAACCAGTTATCTTCTGCCCTGCTCCTTGATCTCCGCTTTCAGTAACTGACAGAAAACCTGTTTGACTTTGTGTTTCCATGGTAATGGTTCAGCACCAGCTATAAACTCTTACGTAAAGGGACTCCCAGGTCCAGTAAGCTCCGCTACACTCCCCCCCATCCCAGTTTCAACCCACCCCACCTTACTCAAGCATTATACTACTGATCACCACCTATCACTTATGACACCTAATCTGTATACCTCCCAAGACTACTTTACTACTATCATAGAATCATTATTGTTTCTATTCACCTACTCCCAGCTTCTATCTAATATTTTGCATCATTCAAAAATACCCTTTCTCCATCCTATACTCCTCTGCATTTTATTCATTCCTTCTGGGCTCTCCCCCGACAGTACTGCTAAGCACATTTTTAGCAATACTCTCTCCATATACAGATTAATTTTATTCTAATTCCATTATCACCACTATAGACAATGCTTCTAACCAGTTTGCTGCCATTTTGTATACTCAGTGCACCAACCCACCTCACTAGCTATTGAATATTTTCCATGTGATAAATATTATCCCTAATAACCCATATTTACCACACCATAACTCACCTCATCTCTCCCATGTCATATTATCTTACTTCTACCATTATACTTTTTCTGACCTTGCCAACTACCAAAACAACATGTTAAAGTCCCTCCAAACAAAAATTACATTAAAACCTAAGCTAAAATGTAGGCTGTACAGTTTTTGTATAAATAATTCCACAAAAACACTCAACAGTGACACTCTGCTTAACTCTGGCCCCAATGAACAGCAACCCAACAATCCAGCCAACACAACTACAAATGTTTCTTGATTTACTTCCCATCTACCTCTGACTCCAAAGTCCTGCTTATAAACATGGATGTTAGAAGTATATGTAACAAAATATAAGACCTTCATGAATATCTAGCTGCTTATTCCCCCGATATGCTAGTTACTGCTGAAACCAGGTTACAGAAGTATAAGTAAGAAATTAAGTTACCCCCAACCCCAGATTTAATATGCTCAGGCTCAACAGGAAAAAGCAAACATGCTGGTGTGTTGCCATTATTTACAAAATTAGTTAGAAATAACCTCACTCCCCCTACAGATCCCAAAATGTAACAATACAGAACTCCTCGTATCACTCCTCAAAGTCAACAATAAAATGTCTCTGTGTATGTCAGCTATATATATATTCCACCTGGTAACAACATTTTAGCAGCAGAAGATATCTTCTGCTGGATATCTCACCATATTCAACAAAAACTATTACACTAAGTGGCCTCAAATTAGACTGGCAGCTAATCAACAATGATGCTCCTTCAGAATCAGTTAACTTACATGACTTTAAACAGCTGATCACCTCCACCACTGCTAGAGTCAGTAAAAAGTCTAACAGACATTCAACTTTAGATTGGATCCTTACCAACAAACCAAACACAATTCAAACATTTGGATGTCTGGCAGATACAATAAGTTACTACCTTTGCATGTATGCACACCCGTTCATTCTCTTAGAGAAAGAAATCTGGGCAAAGCCCCAAAAATAGGGATAGATTTTAATTATTGCTCTTATAAACTTAGAAAGTTGCCAGAATAACAGGTTTTGCATTAGCATGCATTTTTTCTGAAGGATAGGAAGTCTGAAACTCAAATGTCTCTCATTATTTAATGATTTAAACATACCGATTTGCCAGAAGACCACAAATTTTATGAGAAATAGACCAAAAATAAGAGGCAAAAATCTGGAAATTCTGTGAAAATCTGAACAGTTGAGAAGTTTGCACCTATGCAGTCAGAAACTACAGTAACCGATCCAGAAGTATAAGTTATGGTTAAATACGTACTACAACAAAATTTAACAAAGATACTTTTATCAACATTCTAACCCAGTATAATTAGAACATTAAAACCCATGATAGTTGATGCTGTCATCTCATTCTTTAATGAAACTTTTACAAATATCTTAATAGTTTAGCTCTGTACAAATAAAAGTGAAACCAAATCCTACATCAAGGCTAACTAAAGAAACTAACACTATCATGCTTCAAAGAGACAAAGTCTAGAAAGACTGGCATAAAAGCTGAACACAAAATACATTTCCTACATTTAAACATCTCAGAAATTTCTGGACACAAAATTAATTTCCTACATTTAAACATCTCAGAAATTTCACCAAGAATTACATAAAAATAGATAAACAAATCTATTATACCAACCTCCAAAACAAACACCAAAAAAATCCCAGAAGTGTTTGGTCATCACTGAACAAACAAATACATCCCACCAAAAAATCACACCATCTCCTTCTACATCTACCACCACTGACCCGATAATATCTAAATTAATTTCTTAGTTTTTACAGACAGTACTATCTCTGATTAATAATAATAACGATTCCCCCCCCCCATCTTGTTTAACCAGTCACAATAATTTTCCTCCCTCTCAGTCACAATCTCTACTATAATAAAACTTCTACTGAAATTAAAACCAACCTCCTTAGGTGCAAACTAACTTCTAACAGAATAACAAATAACAGCAGAGGATCCCATGGAATTCCTTGTATCCATACTGATAAACCAATTCATATCAAAGAGGTATGTCCCATCATCTGGAAAAATCCTATAAAGTACCACTTCACATAGGTGGTACATTAACAGAGTTTTATAACTACAAACTTATTACAATCCTATCCCCTCTGTCAAAAATATTAGAAACATGCATCCATTCTCAACTTATGCAGAGCATTAACTCTAACAACCTTCTCTCCAAAACCTGGCATGGTTTTAGCCCTCACATACCACTGCTTTCCTCAACTTCACCAATATTATAAACCAACATAGCAATGACAGCAGCCTAGTATCTTATCAAAAGCATTTGATACCACATAGCGACGACAGTCTGGTATCTTATCAAAGGCATGTGATACTGTATAATGATGGCAGCCTGGTATCTTAGAAAAAGCATTTGATACCACATAGCGACGGCAGTCTGGTATCTTATCAAAGGCATGTGATACTGTATAATGATGGCAGCCTGGTATCTTAGAAAAAGCATTTGATACCACATAGCGACGGCAGTCTGGTATCTTATCAAAAGCATTTGATACTGTTTAATGACAGCAGCCTAGTATCTTAGAAAAAGCATTTGATACCACATAATGACAGCAGTCTGGTATCTTATCAAAGGTATGTGATACTGTATAATGATGGCAGCCTGGTATCTTAGAAAAAGCATTTGATACCACATAACGACGGCAGTCTGGTATCATATCAAAGGCATGTGATACTGTATAATGATGGCAGCCTGGTATCTTAGAAAAAGCATTTGATACCACATAACGACAGCATTCTGGTATCTTATCAAAAGCATTTGATATTGTATAATGACAGCAGCCTAGTATCTTAGAAAAAGCATTTGATACCGTATAATGATGGCAGTCTAGTATCTTATCAAAAGGATTTGATACCACATAACGACGGCAGTCTGGTATCTTATCAAAGGCATGTGATACTGTATAATGATGGCAGCCTGGTATCTTAGAAAAAGCATTTGATACCACATAGCGACGGCAGTCTGGTATCTTATCAAAGGCATGTGATACTGTATAATGATGGCAGCCTGATATCTTGAAAAAGCATTTGAGACCGCTTAACAATGGCAGTCTGGTATCTTATCAAAAGCATTTGATACCGTATAATGACGGCAGCCTGGTATCTTAGAAAAAGTATTTGATACTGTATAACGACGGCTGACTGGTATCTTATCAAACGCATTTGATACTGTATAACGACGGCTATGGTATCCTATCAAAAGCATTTGATACCGTATTGCATCAACATCTTTTTACTGAATTTTATTCCCTTGGCCTTACCCATCTCTCTCTCTCATGGCTCTATAGCTATCTGACTGACAGGCACAAACAATTAAATGGAAACAAAATCTCTCCTTCTTCCTTCCAGTCACTTTCGGCATCCCACAAGGATCAATATTCTAACTTTCAACTGTTTCTCACTGTTTATCTCAGTTTTATTTATTTATTCCTATCATCTATGTATTCTGAGTCATATCTAATGTCTGCTTGTCAAATATAATGCTCATGAACTGTTTGCATACTAGATGTTTTATGCTTGAAATTTTATTTAATGAATAATGTCACCACAGATGAAATAGCTGGTTTATCTTTGTATAGCGTCACTAAAGAACAATTACTTGTTTGTATTTAGATGTCTTAAGAACTATCTATGTAATGTATCTTTTATTTGTTTTGTCATGAGCTTTGCCCATTTGGACTTTCCTGGTCAACAAAGACAAATAAATATAAATAAATAAATGAATATTGCTCACCTCTCAAACTGAGCATGGTCTTACATGATAAGCCTGGTGTAAATTTGTGTCTACCCATTCAGTCATCAAGACTAGCTTGAAATGTAGCCAAAGAACTACTTTCTTTGACCTATAATGGCAACGTATTCCACATGCTGAGAATACACTGATTTAGGAACCAGTTCCTACACCAAGTCTTTTTAATATTTTGGTGTAGATTTAGGCCTGTAGTGCAGGTGTTTGTAGTGGTACTGTGGTACTGTTTTTTTGTGAAAAAACAGGCTCTTGAAGTTATTCCCTTAGTAAGTAACTGGGCCAGATAGAAGGATTTCATGATTGTCATGGAAACATGATGACTGAATGAGAGAGAGTTGTCTACATAAGTACCCAAGTCTCTTATGACATCTCTGTCTGAAGAAGAGGACCATTCATAACAGATGAGGTGGGAGCAGCCTTTTTGCCAAATGCTACTATGCTACACTTTTTCATTTAACTTTAGGCAGTATTTAGTACTAGGTATGTGGATATTCCAAGTCTTGCTGGTGCTGTTTCATATCAGTAGATGAGCAGATAGCAGTACCCAGCCTACAGTCGTCAGCAAACTTGGTAAACCAAATTTCTGCTATATTGACTTGGATGCCTGCAAAATAAATGCCAAACAACAGCGGGCATGGAACAGTTCCAAGTGGTACCCCTCTCCTTACAATTTTACATTCAGAAAGTGTACCAGCAACTTTTGCAAACTGGGGTCTATTAGAATGCTAATTTGCAGTCCAGTGGACAACATAGGGTTTTACATTAAGTTTGCCTAATAACTCAATTATTCCCACATTTAGATTAATATCAAAGGCCTTGTCCAGGTCAAGATAAGCTGTGTGCATAGAGTGATCACTGTTCATAGTCTCAGTAATATTTTCAAAGATGTTTACTAGGTTCAGGAGGCAACACATTCTATTCACAAACACAAAACTAAACTGAGTGAGGTCTAGTTCAGTTAAGTTTCCTACGTATGCAGAAATGAGTTCTGATATATGTTCCATGGCTCTGCATATAAAGCTGATGAGGCTGATGGGCCTATAATTTCCTGGGTCTGTAGAGGGGCCACCCATATATGTAGGTCACAGTGGCTGTTCCTCAGGCATCAGGCACAAACCCCGTAGAAAGGCTCAGGTTAAACAGTTTAAGTAGAGACTCTGAGAGTGCATACTTGGCACTGATAAAACTAAAACCTGGCTTGTTGCCTGGTTTCATGGAAATATTATTTGTAGGCCTTTACGGGGACTCAGACTTGTTCTGTGGTGATTTCAGGCTGAAACTAAATGTTCAAGGACAGCAATGTGGGTAGATGGGGGTAAAGTTAGCACTCAGTTTGTTTGCTAATATATTGGCTATACCTAGGGATTAGACTATGTAATATTATGATGGATGAGCTCAGTGCAGTGTTAGACATTATTCCTTACTTTTTTGACATAGCTGAAGATTTGTAGTTTCATTTGTTTTTCAACACTTTGCATCATGATTCAGAATCAAAATGGATATATATGACTCTGGATCAAAGGGATATTTCCCCTACTTTATTATAATCACCAGTACTGCGTCTTTCCAAGTCAGGGGCACATCCTCACCTAGAAAAAATACTGTTAAAAAGTACTAACCAGACTGTTATTTCTTTTGTAACTCTTCTATTGGAATTTCATCACTACCTTGGGTTTTCCCTGTTTTCTAGTTTCTCATTGCTTCTTTAATTTGAATTTCCCTTATTTACAGTGTTACTACTGCTCTTTCTACTTCTGCTAACTGAAGAGGTTGAAATTGTGTCAAATACATTACCATTTCCAACATGTTACTCTCAATCTGTATACAATAATTTACCATTACATTCATAATTTTTCACAAGTACACTTTCTACCTATTTTCACAATTCCTGATTTTAGTTATTGTTCGTTTAGCATTTTGTTGCCAAATGTATTGTGCCAACAGTTTGCTTGCTCTAGAGTTATTGTGAAAAAAATAGTTGTTTTAAAACCACTGCAGTATGTTCAAGCATATTTTCTAAATATGCTTTCATATACATTTATAGAATCCTTTATTTAGTCTTCAGCCAGCTGTGGTCCACTTATTCTTTTTTGATTCTGTAAATTCTTTATTTTTAAACCCTGTAGATACCTAATATAACCATTATTAAATATCTCATTTTGTTTCCATTGTCACCATTTTTCTATTTTTTTAGTTTACATTTATTCAAATTCGTTGCAAACTCTTTATAGCTTAGGATCAAATCCAATAACATTTCAGTTAGATTTTGATCTGCATAGTCATTAAATGGCTTCCTTTTCAGAAGACATACTGAAAATACTGATGTTTATCACAATATACTTTTGTTTGCTAACAAAACTTAATTTGTTTGGGTGCGTAGTCTGACACTCTTAACAGATTTGATTTCATGGTTCAGACCATGATGCAGTATTCTTTAGTAAAATCTATCTAATTTTAAAGTAGAAATCCTGTTTAGCAGAACAGATCACAATGAAACACTCAAACGATAATAAACAAAATCTATCTCCTTATTGGAGAATAAATGTTTTATTTTTATTTATTTGTTATTGTTTGAGTGTTCCAGTGTGGTCCTATACAGCATTTTTACCTTACTGAAAATCTATCTAATCATGCCCAGGAACTATATTTTTCTGGAAAATGTATATATCCCCTTTCAGACTGCCTAAGCCTAGATACATGCATGTATTTCTCTAATTATGTGTCACGGTCACCCAACAATCTTATATAGCTCTATCTCATTGTGTTTTCATTTTCAGAAAATATCTGTTCCAACATTGTTAATTCTGCTTAATAACAGCACCTCATTCCTGCCTTAGCATTTCTCTTCCTCAAGTATATCATCTTTAAGAGGTATGCAAGATTCAGAGAGACACTAATTTGTTTTCTCTTGCTCGTGACTATCCATTTGTTGCACAATATTCTGTTGCATCACAGTCCTGTTAATTACCAGATTTTTATTTACCAATGCCGCTTTCTTTTGTGGGTTTGTGGACCCATGCTATTATATCCCAGTAGAGTTTTAACATCTGTTCACCTTCTATGACAGCAGCATGGGTATGAATATTGCTTTACTTATTACCTCTTTTGCCTCTTATTTTTCAATGCAGATTATTCAACATCATTTTAACCAGGGTTATCCCTTGTAAGAGAGTTTAACTTTTTAAAACAACACCTTACACTAACTTTAGTATAACAAAATGACGTTGTTTTGGTAAAGCAGCTTTGTCACATATCTCTTTTGTGGCAAATCATTAGTGTAACACCAGTAAAGACCTTTCTAAATTACCTTTCAACTGCCATGAAGTCCTACTTTATTTGTGGATCAGGTTTTCATACAGGAGCAGAATAAATATTCTTGTAAGTATATCAGTTCCTCAGTATTAACAATTTACTTCTCAAGAAGACTAGCTTCTTATTTAGATGTCTCAAACACTTTGGTGCAGTTGTTTTATTACTATTCATACAGAACCTAATATTATCCAGTTGTGAATGCAGTTGCACACTTTGCAAGAAATAACCATTAAGACTCAGTACTGTATACATTCATACATTTTTCCACAGGGAAGCAGCATTTAGTCAAATTAAGTCATGCATAAAGTTGTATATTTTTCTACAGACACTACCTGATATGATTCAGTGCTATATAAGACTCTGCTATTTGTTAGCACTTTCTGTAGACCACATATATCTTTGTTTTTACTTCACAGCAGTCAGGGCTTACAGCTATAACAATTTCTACTAGAACAGTGTATCTCAGAAGCAGTACAGTTCCTTTCAGAAAGAATTGGCAAGTAATGATTTTCACTAGCTTTAAACAAAGAACAATTCACAAATGCAAGAATTCTCTAGGTCATATAAACAGTATGTTTTCACTGCTGCATCACACCATACTTTGAGCACTATAAAACTATCAGCATTGTTTCAACAACTGACTCTTTTTTATTGCAAATTTCTCCTTTTTTGCTTATAATCCTTTTTTCCCCAAGACACAGTTCTTTTGTGTGGCACACAACTTCCCCACAGAATTTAATTCCTAGTACAGGGCAAACAGCACAATGTAAAATGTTACTGGATTTATTTCAGTAGATCATTTCTTTTGAAATGTTCAGATACTCCATGCTATTGAACCTCTATGAACATTCACACATTGCTTAGACAGCAGTTTAACACTTGCAGTGTAGTCACTCACTCTTTTCCACTGCACATGCTTCATTACTATTTTTTCCTCAAAGAAAGCCAGCACAAAATCTGACCATAAAGGTTTTCAAAGACCTTGTACATCACTTTTTAAGCACAAAGATTTTCCACATTTTCACACTTTTGCACTTACTAGCAAGATGGTTTTACATTTATGAAATGTCCACAAGTCACAAATAACTCAACACCACACTGCTTTAAAGTTCATTAAGTTTCAATTCTACTTCCCCTTAGAATGCAGGAAGACACGTTTTGCAGTTTGAAAATTCACAATTTTTGTCATACTCTCTGCTTGCTTCAGTAATTTTTTTCTTTGGCCTTTACTCCATCAGCTATTATATTATTAACAGAAGGCTTTGTTTAATTTGGGAGTACCTATTGAAGTAAAACTATTACTAGCAATCAAACTGCCTGAAACAAGAAGATCTCTTCAAGGCAGTGATTTTTATACAAATTACTAAATTGCTGAACTGTGATAAGAACCACGTTCACTTTTCAGTCAATTGCTAGGCTATGTAATAAGCTTCTGTTATCATTTAGATGAAGTGAATATATGACCAAATTCAAACATACACTCATATATTCCATTAGACTGGAGTCTGTGTTCTAGTATGGCACCTGGGCCTGAACGCATGCTATAAAAATTACAGATCTATAAAGCTTTGAAATATTGAATACATGCTTCATACTGCTACAGAATTTTTTTCTAATGCATTTTTTCAGCAGCTTAATACTTTCACTATTCATATGTTTTAATCATTTAACAGTGTAAGCAACCATTCTGCAACTGTATATCATTTTGTTAAAACATTTTACCATAACTCTCATTTTGTCATTATTTCTCATGCCATACAATTATTTTAAAGTTAGTTCACTAATCATTTCACTTAGTTCACGTACACAATCTAGCTTATGTTTTTGGCTCTTCTAGTGAAGGCAAAGAGAAGCCTCCAACTATGTAACAAGAGATTATGAATTCACTCAACAATACTACTTTGTGGGTTCATAGGTTGCCAGGTGATAGATGAGCTAAGTTTTTTTCTGCCTAGCTTCAGCAGTCCCACTGTTACACCCAAGTAGTACATCACCCTGTCCATAATGGACAGGGGGCCTAGCTCAAGGATAGCTTTGTGGTTTCCTACCCATTCATCTAAATTAAATTTGTTTATAAGTGAGGGACTTGCTTGGCTTTACAGAAAGCAGATGTTTGTCCCAGAGGTAGGAAATCCTTTGGGAGAGATATCTTTCAAGTCAACAGGTCCTATTTATGTTACAATATATATTTAGGTCCCTTGATCTTATATCTTTGCTACAACCAGTTTTTACAAATAATTGATATATTAGGCAGGACTGGGTTTTTACAGCTTTATATGCCAGGCATAGGTCACTGCATGGGAGTCTGTAGGAGATAGAGAAGAGAGACAGATGCTGTAGATGTTCTTGGTAACTTAGGGAACATGTGATTGAGAGTTTTTTAGTGAGGAACCATTGTATTATTTTCAAATTTATTGGGAGTTTAGATGGGTATACACCACAGGCATGCTTTAGTGTAGGAGTGGTTTGATAAGGAATGAGTTGAAGGGCATGATGATCTCTTGACCTAGAACAGATGCCTTTAATAATCAGTTGTGTGAGGTAGAAGGGTTTACTATTGATACAGGATATGTGGTGGTCAATTAACACTTCATTATCCATGAAGGTGTCTTGGTTTTTAATGAAAGTACCTGTTTTAGGTGGTGTCACTTATGTGGTACATGTAAGAAAGTATCTGTTTCACAAAAAGTACAATGCTACAAGTTTTAACATTCAACTTTAGATTGTGGTTATGGCATCATGAGTTTGTCTGAGCTAGACTCACTAGAAGGAACTACGGGTATTCTGGGGATTCAATGATAGCTCTACGCTTGCAGCCATCCACACTCTTGGTCATCCTGAGACTTTTAATTTCAGATTTGATATCAGAGAAAGAAATCTCAAATAGACACGGTCCTAAAAATAGAGCCCTGGGTTTCTTCACCAGTGGTAAGTCTTTTGGAGGAAAGTGTGCCATTAATTCTAATAGAATGTTGCTTATAAGTGAGACATTTGGCAATCCAATAAGTTACAGAGGGATTTATTTTGATTTTGACCAGTTTTTTGATTATGTCAGAGTGGAGGATGGTGTCAAAAGCCTTAGCTATCAAGGAAAGCTGTATGAACAGAGTTATTAATGACAATTCCATCTACATTTTTGCCAAAATGTTTCAAAGTTTGCAGGCATAGAGTTA
Source organism: Protopterus annectens (assembly GCF_019279795.1). Classification (NCBI taxonomy): domain Eukaryota; kingdom Metazoa; phylum Chordata; order Ceratodontiformes; family Protopteridae; genus Protopterus; species Protopterus annectens. The sequence continues at coordinate 554,272,257 of NC_056751.1, read as the reverse complement.
CCCTCATGTAGTGCTTTTGTGACTCTTTCAAAGAAATTAACTAAGTTTATTAGACATGCTTAACCTTTTATAAATCCATATTGGTTAGTGTTCAGGGAATGTAGGTTCCCCATGTCCCTGTTTATGAGGGCCATGATGATGCATCCCATCACCTTGCAAATGATGCTTGGTCTATAGTTACCAGACTCCATGGTGTGGTCTTCCTGGGAAACTGTTAGTGCTATTCTCCTGGCTACTGGTGTACATCCAGTGGACTCTGAGGTTAAATAGTTGAAAGAAGAGGTCTGATAGTTGGGTATTTCATCATCATCATCATCATCATCATCATCATTATAATCAATCCCCTTTTTCCCATTGTCTACATGGGGATGGGGTGTCACTTCAACCACTGCCATCTTTTTCAATTCACTGCAATATTCCTACCTTCTTTGACAGTCATGCCTTACTGTTGCAGGTCTTCTCTCACACAATCCACACATCTCTTCACTGGATGGCCTCATTTACTCTCTCATTTTCCCTGTCTGTCCCAAATGTTCTTCACCAGATTGTCTTCTGCTTTCCTGCACATGTACCTGAACCACCACATGGTTTTCTTTGACCTTCTCTACAACTGGAGCATTATTTATTTATTTTTTAAATAATTCATTATGGAGATAATATTCAGCAGATATCAGCCAATCACAAGAGCTGAATAATAATAATAATCAAACAGTGGATACAGAATTGACATAAGTGCACATTGTGTAAGCATTTATCTTTACCCCCTATGCATTGTAAATGATGTGCTGCTTCTTCGCAGTTAGAGATACTTGGTCTTCTGCTCTGTTGCCATCATTTCTTTGTCCCCCACAGTATGCATCCTACCACCCATCTCAGACATTTCATTTCCATCACCTTCCTCAACTGATCTGCCTTCAATGCCCAGGTTCCCACGCCATACAATAGTACTGGTCTCCCCATTGTTTTGTACACCTCACTTTTCAGCTTCTTTTTTTTGGGGGGGGGCATTTAATGTAGTACATCAGCTATATGATCAGCAGTGGGCTCAAAATTAAACCCATATGCACACCCATTTCCACTGGGAACCCCTACATGACTCCAAACACTATTTATACTTGTGTCATTGGGTTCTTGATTATAGTCAGTACTACTTCTACCAGTGTTTCTGTTCTTTGAACCATTGCAGGACTGCCCAAATCAGCTTTCATGGCACCTTATCTTATGCTTTCATCAAGTCTGGGAATACACAGTTGAACTCTGTCCTCATCTGTAGCTTCTTCAACTATCTGTCTGACTGCATGCTGATCTGAATCTGACCTTTTCACCTCTCATCTTAATTTATACTACTCTAAGTATTCATTTATCAATTAACCTCTCCAAAACTTTCATGCAGTGTGACAGAAGTTTGATACCTCTGTATTTCCCACATTTGTGAATATCCCCTTTGTTTTTGTGCACTAGCACGAGACTGCTTCCTCTCCAGTTATCTGGGATACATCTTTTTCTCCATTCTGCTATGAATACCCTCTGAAGCCATTTCTCCCTTATGTCACCCAACATTATGTTCATATCTGCTGTGACCTCATCTAAGCTGACTTCATTTTCCTTAGTGCCGATCTTACTTCTTCTAGGGTGGGCTCCTGTTCCCTCACTATAGGCTGTGTCTGGGGAAATTCAGCTTCTATGGGGTTTTCTTCATTTAGAAGCTGCTGGAAGTACTCCTTACATTTGCCTTTAATGTCCCATGGACTGGTGAGGAGGTTGTTGCTGGCATCCCTTATGAAGGGTATCTATCGACTTTCGTCTTTATCTTTCTGTCTTTTTTGTGATTCTTTGTGCTATCTGCTGGGTCATTTTCCAGAAGGTACTAGAGTGCCTCTGATGCCTTGTTCTTTGCTCTTGTAGCCTCTTTGTTAGCCAACCAGTATTCCTTCTTAGTCTGGTCTGTCTTTTTTATCTCCCACTTTTTCCTACACTCCTTATTTCTTTTGATGACTTCCAGGACTTCTGCATTACAACACCAGCTTTCTTTATGTACCTTATTTCCATACCCGGCTTGGCCACATACATATAGATATGTAGTCATGAGACACTGCCATTCTTCTTCAACTTCACCTATTTCCTCATCTTTCTGTCATTCTAGAGCCCTGAATATTTCCTTGAACTCTTGGTGGTTTCTCTCCAGCAAATTTCCAGGTCTTCAGAGTGGTCTCTGTAGTCCAGTTTACCTTTATAAAGCCAAATCACAGTAGTACGAATGCTCATATGAATGACTTGTAACCACAAAAGTAAAAATGGCAATAGTCCTCAGTGTTCGAAAAACAGTAAATCGAAAAGCAGATTAGCTGTTTTTTGAACATTAATGTCGAACGAAAAAAAAAAAAAGAAATGTAAAGCACCCCCCCACCACCCTACTTTAATATTCTAACTCCGAAATCGCACTACAGTGGGCAAAAGGACCATTTTCCGAACCCCACTATAGTGCAATCCACCCCACAATGTCAAATGTGCAATGAGCGAATGTCACTGTGCATTCGCTCATTGCACATTCAAACCTTTTTTCGTTCGGCATTTGCAAACTTTGCAAACAGCCTTTCGAACAACTGCTGTTCGCCCAAGTGTGAATCGCCTATCTAAAGGTTAACCCTGTAGTCCACAGTAGTTCTTTCTGACCACTACTTGCAGCTGATTATGGCAACTGGTGATTCATGTTGTGGGCTTACTGTTTCACTGGGGATGACTTTGCAATCAAACATTCTAACCCAGTGCCTTTTCCTTACTAAAAGGAAGTTTACCTGAGTTGCATGTTGGCCACTCTTGTATGTGATCTTGTGATTCTTTGTCTTGTTGAACCATGTGTTGGTCAACATCAAACCATTTGACAGACAGAAGTCTAGAATGGCAGGCCTATATTACAGCTTCGAATGCTTAGGTTGTCAAACGTCTAAATGTCAACACCTAAACGTTGAATGTTCAAAACCGCAACCGGACAATTACTCTTGGCTAACAAAAAAAACATACTCTAAAACCCTAATCAAGTGGGGGGCTTTACCCTCCCCAAAAGTGGGGGGCTGTGGCCCCCCACCCCCCTAACTAAATATACCAACTCCGAGATTGCACTACAGCAGGGGAAAGGGCAAATCCCCAATGATGGCCAAGCAAATTTTTTTCCTGGGAAAAAATTAGTGTAATTGGCTGGTCGCAGTTTTCAGCATTCGACTTTTAGGTGTCGACATTTAAGCGTTCGACAACCTAAGCGTTTGACGCAGAAATAGGAACCTTAGAATGGCATGTCCTTTATTGTTGTTGACCCACCCAAGTGGTCCCAGACAGTTTTCAGATCCTAATATCCTATTCTGTCTCTCTGTCCTGATATGTGCATTCGGGTATCCCATTATCAGCACCAACTGGTACTGTCCTGCTTTATTTAGTAGGTAATGCAGCTGCTGCCTGAATACACTCTTTTTCTCACTATCAGAACCCTGCATCAGTTCATAGGCTGAGATTATGGATATTTCCTTATCTTTACACTGGACTCTGATTGCCATGAGTCTGTCACTAATTCTGATGACATCATTTAATGTATTCTGAAGCCTCTCTCTCACCATAATTCTTACACTGTCTCAAGTCTGTCCTACCCCTGAGTAGTATATTGTGGATCCCAAGCTAAGTGGCTTTGCAGCGCAGCCCCTCCATCTTGTTTCCTGGATACAAAGGATGCTCAGCCGCCTTCTTACCATCATGTCATCCACTTCTAAGCTGCATCCTATCAGTGAACCTATACTGTTCATGTTTGGCAAGTTGATTGGTTTTGCATTCAGGTTTCGCTCAACAGAGCTATTCCAGCTAACGCAAGTTGGACAACTGGACACTGGCTGGTCAATAGCCTATGGACCCATGGCTGCTGGATTTTTATGGTGAACACACAAAGAGCAAAAGGGAAACATAGACCCCCTCCCACCAGTAGCACGTGTCCCTGGTGTAGGTCATCATAAGGTGGTCTCCAATCCACTCATCACCAGCAACTATCCATGCCCGGTGTCATTGATATCAGTAAACATGACCAAATCACATTGAGACAACTTTTACATCATCAAGTGGCTATCCTTGACATGGTGAGCAGTTTGTGATATGTATTCTCCAGTCAAGGGGATACTGTGGACCACAGCTGATGCCCAAAGCTGTTGGTCTATACAACTCTTCAGATAGGCACCATAAAGAGTCTAGGCTGCTGCCACAGTTCCATTTTGGGTGAGCTGAGGTGGTGACACACAGCAGGTTTTTGGGAGAAATACCACAGTGACACAGGGAGAACTGAAAACAGGTACTGGCCTGAGGTCAAAATTAAACCTTCCACCATATGCATGGGAGGTGATGACATTAACCATTATACCAGCTGTGTCTGTGATAAGTGTTATTTCATACTGACCAGAAAACATCCCTGTGTGTTCTTTTGATCCCTATGTTCTTGTGGAGCATGTATCTGTTCAGAGGTAATTATTGTGGAAGGGATATGGACCTAATACTTTTTCTGAGAAATTTGGTGGTGAAAGAAAAAAAGTTGGAGCTGAAATTATTATTTATCTGTAATGATATCCACTACACTCATAGAGTTTGAGTGGATGATGCCATTAGAAATAAGCTTGGAGCAATATTAGGTATTATTTCTGAAGATCTTTACATAAGTAAAAATGTCTTGCACTTATCCTTTAATGATGTGGCAATATTTTGTTCACAGGTATGGAATATTTGATGTTGCTCCCGACTGCTTTGTTAACACTTTGAGGTTGTTTTTAAAACACTTATTTTTTTCTGTCCTTTGGGGTTATGAAATGTTTCCTTTTATTGCATAATTTATTTGCAGTTAAGCGCCACTACACATTTGTTTCTAAACTTGGGGCATTTTATTTTCGGCTAATAGGAACATCAGCCTTTATTCACAAGCAGAGATGAGGTATAAACTTTGGGAGTGTGTGGCAGTTTGTGTTATATTGTCAACAAAGGGTTTGGGACTGTTGAACATCTCATGTCCTCATCAAGTATAACGAGATTGACCTTGGAGCATCATGTAATAATGGCCGTGATTGGTTGATTTGTACTGGATCACATGATGAATAGCATTGCTTAGTGATTTGGTTTGGCTAGTGTGCGTGTGCATATGTGTGGGGGGATGATAGTGGTCAAAAATCAGACATGGGGTGTGATTGTGAGGACAAGATCAAGTATGTTGGTACTTCTTGTGGGGGTAGAGAACTAATGATAAAGTCAAGAAAGAATCGTCTGTATGTATTTGTTGAGGTATAGGTGAGCTAGTTTCAGAAAGATGATATTTGGATTAATGGAGAAAGCCTCGAGCTTATTAGGATATGCTTCACGATCTGTCGCTTTCATGTATAGGATTTTATTGTTAGCCAGGAAGTCGTATGAAGTCTTGTTTAAAGACATCTGTATATAAAGGAGTTCAAAGTCATTGCCTTGGTAAAGTAGTCCAGGGGATGGTGTTTCAGATAAGGACATACATGCTAACACCAGAGGTACTGCACTTAACTGCAGGCCTAAACAAGTGATAAGGTGAGAAGTCACGTAAAGAGGAAGTGTTGTATCTGTTCTAGAACAGACTTTAGTGACAATCCAAATGTACACATTTTCCAGAGTTAAGAAAGCAAGAGCATATTCTTATTTAAACTCCCAGCATTGAGCAGTGTAATCTTGATATTAGCTAAACTGGAATTTGTATTTACTAAAACTGGCAGCCTGACTAGGCTGACATTGCAATAAAGGGTAATACGAGGATAGAGAAAATATTACCCAGTACGTGAAAATGCTGATGAGATAAGTATAGGATATCCTTGGTGAAAAAGGGGGCTGTCTTTCTTCTCTCTTTACATGCATTTTGGGTCCTCTCAGAATGATACTAATAACAAAGCCAATCAGATCATCTTTTGCTTATATTGTGGCATCAGTTTGGTGATGGTAAAACACTATTTAAGTCTGGCCTTAAAGACATAATCATAGAGCTCCATTCTGTCTATCTACAGTCTAAGAGGATGCATCTCAAGTTGTTTACACCTAGAGTGTCCATACCATATTTACATTTGGGGTGAAGGAACTTGAGTGTCTTGGTGATATGGTAATTTCTGTTACCTGATAGGCAGCTTGCTCTTATCCTGTGTTTGCCTACTCTTGTGAATGGACATCAATGTGATGAATTGGAATCACTTACAACAGTTTTATTACCATGGCAAGTGAATTGTTCTTGTAGTCTAAATGGCTTGGTCTGACCAATGTGGTGACACCTGTCTGTGATGCTAGTAGAGGAAGCTACATTTGATATCTAATGAGTGTCAGGTGTTGCTGCAGCTTAGCTGTGGTGCATGAATGTGTAGCTGAGGCTTGGCTGTGGTGTATGAGTGTGTAGCTGAGGCTTGGCTGTGGTGTATGAGTGTGTAGCTGAAGCTTGGCTGTGCTGCATAAGTGTGTAGCTGAAGCTTGGCTATGGTGCATGAGTGTGTAGCTGAGGCTTGGCTGTGGTGCATGAGAGTGTAGCTGAGGCTTGGCTGTAGTGCATGAGTGTGTAGCTGAAGCTTGGCTGTGGTACATGAGTGTGTAGCTGAGGCTTGGCTGTTGTGCATGAGAGTGTAGCTGAGGCTGGACTGTGGTATGTGTGTGTGTAGCTGAGGCTTGGCTATGTACATGAGTGTGTAGCTGAGGCTTGGCTGTGGTGTAGGAGTGTGTAGCTAAGGCTTGGATGTGGTATATCACTGTATAGCTGAGGCTTGGCTGTGGAACATGAGTGTAGCTGAGGCTTGGCTGTACTGCATGAGTGTGTAGCTGAAGCTTGGCTGTGGTGCATGAGTGTGTAGCTGAGGCTTGGCTGTTGTGCATGAGAGTGTAGCTGAGGCTGGACTGTGGTATGTGTGTGTGTAGCTGAGGCTTGGCTGTGGTGTAGGAGTGTGTATCTAAGGCTTGGATGTGGTATATCACTGTATAGCTGAGGCTTAGCTGTGGAGCATGAGAATGTAGTTGAGGCTTGGCTGTAGTGCATGAGTGTGTAGCTGAAGCTTGGCTGTGGTGCATGAGTGTGTAGCTGAGGCTTGGCTGTTGTGTATGAGAGTGTAGCTGAGGCTGGACTGTGGTATGTGTGTGTGTAGCTGAAGCTTGGCTGTGTACATGAGTGTGTAGCTGAGGCTTGGCTGTGGTGTAGGAGTGTGTAGCTAAGGCTTGGATGTGGTACATCACTTTATAGCTGGGGCTTGGCTGTGGAGCATGAGAGTGTAGCTGAGGCTTGGCTGTGGTGCATGAGAGTATAGCTGAGGCTTGGCTGTGGTGCATGAGGGTGTAGCTGAAGCTTGACTGTGGTACATGTGTGTGTAGCTGAAGCTTGATTGTGGTACATGTTTGTGTAGCTGAAGCTTGGCTGTAGTACATAACTGTACAGCTGAGGCTTGGTTGTGGAGCATGAGAGTGTAGCTGAAACTTGGCTATGATGCCTGAGTGAGAAGCTGAAGCTTGGCTGTGGTGCATGAGTGTGTAGCTGAGGCTTGGCTGTAGTGCACGAGTATGTAGCTGAGGCTTGGCTGTGGTGCATTAGAGTGTAGCTGAGGCTTGACTGTGGTATATGTGTGTGTAGCTGACGCTTGACTGTGGTACATGTGTGTGTAGCTGAGGCTTGGCTGTGTACATGACTGTATAGCTGAGGCTTGGCTGTGGAGCATAAGAATGTAGCTGTGCTGTATAGGAGTGTAGCTGAGGCTTGGCTGTGGTGCATGAGGGTGTAGCTGAAGCTTGACTGTGGTACATGTGTGTGTGTGTGTAGCTGAAGCTTGATTGTGGTACATGTGTGTGTAGCTGAAGCTTGGCTGTAGTACATAACTGTATAGCTGAGGCTTGGTTGTGGAGCATGAGAGTGTAGCTAAAACTTGGCTATGATGCCTGAGTGAGAAGCTGAAGCTTGGCTGTGGTGCATGAGTGTGTAACTGAGGCTTGGCTGTGGTGCATGAGTGTGTAACTGAGGCTTGGCTGTGGTGCACGAGTATGTAGCTGAGGCTTGGCTGTGGCGCATTAGAGTGTAGCTGAGGCTTGACTGTGGTACATGTGTGTGTAGCTGACGCTTGACTGTGGTACGTGTGTGTAGCTGAGGCTTGGCTGTGTACATGACTGTATAGCTGAGGCTTGGCTGTGGAGCATAAGAATGTAGCTGTGGTGTATAGGAGTGTAGCTGAGGCTTGGCTGTGGTGTATAGGAGTGTAGCTGAGGCTTGGCTGTGGTGCATGAGTGTGTAGCTGAAGCTTGCCCGTGGAGCATAAGAATGTAGCTGTGGCTTGGCTGTGGTGTATAGGAGTGTAGCTGAAGCTTGGCTGTGGTGCTTGAGTGTGTAGCTGAAGCTTGGCTGTGGTGCTTGAGTGTGTAGCTGAAGCTTGGCTGTGGTGCTTGAGTGTGTAGCTGAAGCTTGGCTGTGGTGCTTGAGTGTGTAGCTGAGGCTTGGCTATGTACATGAGTGTGTAGCTGAGCCTTGGCTATGGTGCATGAGTGTGTAGCTCAGGCTTGGCTGTGATGTTTGAGTATGTAGCTAAAGCTTGGCTGTGCTGCATAGGTGTATAGCTGAAGCTTGGCTGTGTTGCGTGAGTGTGCAGCTGAAGCTTGCCTGTGGTGCATAAGTGTGTAGCTGAAGCTTGGCTGTGTGCAGGAGTGTGTAGCTGAGGCTTGTCTCTGTACATGAGTTTGTAGCTGAAGCTTAGCTGTGTTGCATGAGTGTGTAGCTGAAGCTTAGCTGTGTTGCATGAGTGTGTAGCTGAAGCTTAGCTGTGTTGCATGAGTGTGTAGCTGAAGCTTGGCTGTAGTGCATGAGAGTGCAGCTGAAACTTGGCTGTGGTGCATGAGAGTGTAGCTGAAACCTGGCTGTGATGCATAAGTGTGCAGCTGAAGCTTGGCTGTGGTGCATGAGAGTGTAGCTAAAATGTGGCTGTGATGCATGAGAGTGCAGCTGAAGCTTGGCTGTAGTGCATGAGAGTGCAGCTGAAACTTGGCTGTGGTGCATGAGAGTGTAACTGAAGCTTGGCTGTTGTGCATGAGTTTGTAGATGAGGCTTGGCTGTGGTGCATGTGTGTGTTGCTGAGGTTTGTTTGTGATGTATGAGTGCGTTGTTGAGACTTGGAGGTGATTGTGCAAGAACATAAATATTGCGTCTGGGATGTTTTTTTTAAGAAATTTTCCTGCCAGAAACAACAGAGTGATGTTTTCATGGCTTTTCCCAAACATTTATGGCCCATTTTTCTCATGAGGGAAACGTATCTACAGAATGCACTCACATTTCAAGGTAAAACACTCACCTTCGCTATTCTCTTTTAATGTAGAACTTTGAGCATTTCCAAACAAACTTTGAATGCTTTCCTCATAAATATTTTTAAGTTCAGGCAGTCACGATAAAATGTATACCCAGTCAGTCTCTTGGTGATAAGTTAGACTGCAACAAACTAAAACTAACCACTAATTTATGGTCTTCTCCTTTTCAGTCTGGATACATATTGTTACAGGCCCCAACCTGTGTGTCCCTTTAAGTCAGGCCCTCGTCTCCAAGGATAGTTCTCTTTCCTTAAGTAATAATGGGTAGACAAGCACCTAAAATCAGGGATAATTTTAAATACTATTGTAATTCATTTAAAAAGTCAGGGCTAGCACCTCGATGGTGTAAATATTGGCTTTAGTCACATTAACTAATGTTGATGTGACACCCTGACCTATGTAAAAATGGGTAAAGAGGGGTTGAGGATAAGGATGACTTAAAAAGTTAATTAAACAATAGGTTTTGCATCAACATGCATTTTCTGAACAATAAGAAGTATGAAACATTAATGTCTGTCATTATTAACTGTCTAAAATCCTCAGTGACAATCAAAAATGTTGTAAGGGAGATGGGGAAAAATATGATGCAAGGTATGCCTCTACATCTCCCAGCTTCTCTCTTGAATAAGAGCTGCTCTCTCTCTTTCTCTCTATCCTACAGTTGCTGCTCTCCTTTAAATAGTACCTGCCTTCTCTCCAACAGTTTTCTCTCCACAGTGTTTCCTTTTATATTTTCTATTGTACAGAGGAAAATGCTTTCATCCATTCTGTGCACTATACTGTGTGTGTGTGTGTGTGTGTGTGTGTGTGTGTGTGTGTGTGTGTGTGTGTGTGTGTGTGTGTGTGTGTGTGTGTGTGTGTGTGTGTGTGTGTGTATAATTATATATTCATTTCCTCATTTTGATATTAAGTTTACTGTTTTAATTTTGTTTGGTATATATGTATTTACATTATTTTATTTTATTTTATTGCATTTGTTTACTGGGAAAGTCTACTGGGCATAAAAGAGCCCATTTTCAGTGGAGGCCCGGGAAGAAAAGCTCCGACAAGAACATAGATACAGAGAATATTAAACATTAATCAGTACAAAAGTAGATACAGTGTTACACACAGTGATTACACTTCTTCTTCTTTCGGCTTTTCCCGGTTAGGGGTCGCCACAGCGGATCACCTTGTCCGCACATTGAATGGCAGTGGAGTTTTACGGTGTCGAGTTGCCAGCCCGGCGCCCAACCTTCCACAGAAGGCACACTCACACGCACACCTAGGGCCAATTTAGAGTGTCCAATCCACCTGCAGCATGTCTTTGGGATGTGGGAGGAAACCGGAGCACCCGGAGGAAACCCACGCGACCACAGGGAGGACATGCAGACTCCGCACAGAAGGCACCCCAGCCGAGGATCGAACCGGAGAACCTCTTGCTGTGAGGCAGCAATGCTAACCACTGCACCACCGTGGCCACCCACACACAGTGATTACACTAATATATACAAAATATATACATAAAAGCAGGAATTTTGTTGGTTGCCCAATGAATTCAATCAGAGAGGTATAAACAGAGATATATTAATCAGCATTATTGTACCAGTATCAACAAGTGATAAAAAATAATAATTATGGAGAAAATATCACCAGTCAGCAACAGCAAAAAGCAGTTTAGTTATCATATAAGGAGAGGGAGGAGGTTAGGTTATAGAGCAGGTACATAGAAAGGAAGAGTTGAAATGAGTTTTCAGTATTCGTTTGAAGGTGGTGGTGCTGCCTGTGTTTCTTATAGGAGGTGGACGTGAGGTCATTAGTTTGGCGACAGTGAAGGAGTAGAGGAGATCAGCAGCAGGTAAGGTGGGCGTTTCTACTTCTAGAAGTAGATGATTTTCAGATCTTTGTTGCCTGCTGGGTTGGTATTGGGCAAGTAGTGTTGAGAGAGCAGGGCAGTCTGTTGGTCTGTAGATTATTTTGTGCACTGTAGTTAGTTGGGTGAATGAGAGATGGTGGGGAGGTCCAGCCAGCCTAATTGTTTCAGTGAGTTACAGTGGTGGGATGAGAATTTGGCCTTGGTGGCAAATTTGGCTATTCTGTTCTAACACATATCAAGTTTGGATTTTGCAGAATATTGGATATTAGTGAGGAGAGGGGGCACCATAAAGAGAGAGGTTAATGACAAGGTGGTTGAGGGTTTGTCTAGTAGAGAGGCTAAGAAAGTGTTGGTGTCTATAGAGCATACCAAGCTTTTGGTGTGTTTTTTTGATGTTACTATTTATGTGTAGGTCAAAGTTAAGGTTTTCATCTATAATGATGCCTAGTAGTTTAGTATGTGGGAGAACGTCTGTAGTGGTATTGTCTTGGGCTTGTAAAGTGAAGAGTTTTTTTTTTTTATCTAGGGGAGTAGTTTTCTTACGGGTAAAAAGTACTAGTTTCATTTTTTTTTCGGATTTAGGGCAAGATGATTGTTAAGCATTCAAGATTCAGTAGAGATGAGGGCATTCTGGGTGATTTGCTGGAGTTCAGAGCTAGAATTTGCAGTGCATATTATTGTAGAGTAATCAGCATACTGGAGTACTGAGCACTGCGGGAGAGTGGAGTGAAAGTTGTTAATAAAGATGCTAAATAAGAGAGGACCAAGTATTGAGCCTTGGGGTACCCCTGCAGAAGTATTGAGGAAAGGCGAGCAAGACTGTTGTCATTTGGTGGATTGCTGCCTACTGGAGAGATAGCTATCAAACCATTGTAGGGTATTTGGGGTAATATGGAGGGTGGATAGTTTGGAGAGGAGGATGGTGTGGGAAATGGCATCAAATGCTTTGGACAGATATAGGAAAAGAGAAACAATTATTTTGCTAGAATCCCGTGCCTGGTTAACTGTATCAAGGAAGGAGAGGAGGGCAGTAGTGGTGCTGTGTCCTGGTCTGAAACCATGCTGAGTGGGTGATAGAATTTGGTTTTCAAGCAGTTTGTTGATGAGTTGGGCATGGATGCATTTTTCCAGTATTTTAGAGAGGGGTGAGAGAAATGCTATGGGACAAAAGTTTGAATTGTCTGTGGTGGTGCTGCCTTTGTGTAAGGGGAGAATGTATGCTTTTATCCAGATGTCAGGGACTAGAGATTCTTTAATTGATCTGTTAATGAGTATGTTGATGGGATAAGCTATAGAGTTTGCAGCTAGCTGCATGACGTGTGGGGGGAGATTGTCAGTGGCCAGAGTACAGGGTTTTAGCTTCAGTAAGAGTTTTTTTATTGTGATGGTGGGTATGGGGAGGGATTTTAGGTTGGAGTTAAGGGAGGGATTATTTACAGGGCTGATTTGGTCATCAGCTGTCTTGGTGGTGGTGCTAACTGTAGGAAAGGTGGTGGTTAGGTTAGCTATGGTGCCAGTGAAGTAGGAACTGAAGATAGTGGCAAGTTCAGCTGGGGTTTTGTCTTGGTCAGGGGATGGGTTGCTTTTGAGCCTGGGTGTAATAGTTGGTTAATGGAGGACCAGACTTTTTTGGGATTATCTTTATGTTGGCTTTGTAGGTGGAGGTAGTGGGCTTTTTTATCTCTGGTTATTAGTCATTTTGCCTGGTTACAGAGTTGCCTGTATTGTAGTAAAGTTTTGGAATCTTTGTTTTTTGGCCATGATTTCCAGATTTCATCCCTTGTAGACATGAACTCGTTGGTGGATTTTGACAGGCAGCTTGCATGGCTATGTTTTATTCATTTTTGGCAGATGGATGCTTGCCTACTTAGGATGTCTAGGAATGTTGAGGTAAAGAATTCAACAGCCTCATTAAGTGGTAGGGATTTGAGGAGTTCCCAATTTACTTTAGCTAAGGTTTCATTAAATATGGATGCTTGGAACTTAGTCAAATTTTTGCTTTATTTGTATTGTTGTTGGCCTGGGGTTGGGGTAGATTTGCGTAGGATGTATGCTGGGTGGTGGTCACAAATGGTATTAGGTAGTATTCCTGCAGTGGTGATATTATTATTTTGTGTGTGTGTGTGTGTGTGTGTGTGTGTGTGTGTGTGTGTGTGTGTGTGTATATATATATATATATATATATATATATATATATATATATATGGGTCCCCTTCATATGGTCCATCCAACCACTACCTTTCTTTCCACTCTACTAACTACTTTGATTATAGCAAGCACAGATGCTCATAAGCCAGTGCTTATTATACAGCAGGAACTTCTTGTAACATTTGTTAATGTCTGTTATGTACTTCACAGATAAAGATTCTAGTTGTCTACTGATGTACTATGTTCTTCATCTGTAAATATGTTGTAAGTAATTGCTATGTAAATCGTTAATCGCTATGTAATCCACTGTAACTACTGTCTGTTTATTTTAACTGTGGAGCTTTTCTCCCCGGACCTCGACTGAAAATGGACCTACGTCCAGTCGGACAGTCCTGGTCAACAAATATAAATAAATAAATAAATGGTCGACTTTTCAGAAAGTCGACTTTCATATGGCCGAGACCATATGATCAACTTTCAAAAAGCTGACAGTGGGGAACCGCTATCTCCGTACAGTGCGGAATGGGAACATTTCCTCTTCCACACTGTAGTGCGATCTCGGAGGTGGTATATTTAAGTTGTGGGGGGCGGGTGCAGGGGGCTTGCCCCCTGCTAACAGTTGAAAGGTAAGTGTTTGGTGTGTGTTATGTGTTTATTTTACATGGCCGGCTTTTCGAAAGTCGATCATATGGTCTCGGCCATATGAAAGTCGACTTTCTGAAGAGTCGACCATGTAAAGTAGACCCATATATATATATATATATATATATATATATATATATATATATATATATATATATATACACATAATACATATAAATATATTATGCATATTTATATAATGTCCTTTTTTTATGTTACTGCTTTTACTACTATTTTAGTTTGCCTTTATATATTCTTAGTGTTTTTTTAGTTTTGTGCTTTTTGTGATGCATTTGGTGCCTACCTTTACAATATGTTAGCATTGCATGTTCTGAATTGCTCGTACTGTACCTTTTCTGTTTTCTCTGGCAGTGTCTGATTTGGGTCCACTCACTGGATTAGTCCACTATCTCAGTTAACGCATAGTAACAAATAAACATCTTGAGCTGCTTGACAGTTTGAGTATGTGGAAGGTGCCCTGAAGCTTTAGAAGCTGGCTAGCTGTTATATCCTATTGTCTCTCTTTCCCATTTACACAACATGTGATACATCAGGTAACGAGCACCTTTCAGTGCTCATTGTTTCTGTAGCAGTTACAGGTTTTACTGGCTCAGGTTGCTAGCCCAAGGCCCAGCGATCCTTAGGGGGTGCACCACACACACTCACACCTAGGGCCAATTTAGAGTGTCCAGTCCACCTACTGCATATGTTTGCAATCTGGGAGGAAACTGGAGCACCTGGAGGAAGCCAAAGAGAATGTAGGGGGACATGCAGACTCCACAGAAAGGCACCCGCTGAGAATCAAACCGGAGAACCTCTTTCTTTGAGGTGAACACAAAACAGCTCCCCAAACAGGTCTGTCCACACAGCAACTGCTATCAGCAAAATAAATCCAACCGGATGATGTAAAAAAGCAAATTTAATGTGACAAACAAATATCTGGTTTAGCGCTTTCACTCGCGACCACAGCGAGCTTCCTCAGAACAATTAAAATCAATGCTTTACATACATTTATAATTGAAATTGGCGCCAAAAAAGCGCGGTTTTAAAAAATTCCAAATTAAAGTGATATAGCGTCATTATACAATGTTAAAAAAACTTCTAAAATAAAACACAACTGAATAGTCATCTGTAATATAGTATATGTACTTAAATACTCCTTGAAAAACTTGTGTTTGTCTAAATATGTATGAATGCTGAATATTAAAATGTAAATATGAATATGAAGACTATGTTTGCTTTTAAATATTATATAATGTTGTAAAACTGTCGAAAATGCTTACATAATAAACACAAAATATGTGTATGAATTCACTCATTTAACATCAATTAATATTTAATAGACATATGTGTCAAATAGGCTACTTACAATACCTACCAAATGAACTAAAAATATTTATTTAGTTCATTCATTTAACATCAATAGGGGTTTTATGGACATATAGTCATTTATACCTGGTGGAAAAGTGGCATCTGTATACACCTGCCAATATAATTCTCTATAGGCTAAGTAGTTACTGGTGTTGCCTCCTCTTGGATTGTTCTTTATAATCTCTATAATGGCAAATTTAAATGTGTGCTCAGTCCCTTTTTCAATAATGTGTCTGGCTAGAGCATTTTTGTTGTCTCTCCTTCTTATACAGTATGTATGGGAGTAGATTCTTTGCTTAAAAAACCTCTTGGTCTTCCCGATGTAAAATGCAGGACAGACCGTACATGAAGCAATGTATACCAGCATCTTGGTTTTGCAGTTCCCTTTAGATGTAAATATTTTAGTCCTATTTAAATTCATTAGCTTAATAGGGCTATTTTCATTAATGTAGCTGCACTGGTTACATGCCCCACACTTGCTAGTATGTGTAATGAATTCAGTCAGTCCATGTTTAGGTAATTCTAGTAAATACTTTAAGTTCCTTCCCATTTTGTTGACAAATATTGGCTTACTGCCAACCTTCTCCGATATTTCCTGTTCACATGTTAAAATATGCCAATTATTGGTTATGATATCTTTAATTACATTACTGAAAGGACCAAATTCAATAATACAAGCCTTTTTATATTTTTTAATGACTCCTGTTGTTGTCTCATTGCGTACTGGTACTTGTCCTAAGTGGGAGGCATTTATTCCCAATAATGAAGTGTACCTACTATCTCTTAGGTCCAAAATATAGCTTGATATGTCATTCATTAAATCTATAGCGTATCCTCTTTCAGAAAATAAGGAAGTAATAAATCCTATCTCCTTAATCATATCAGTGTGTTCAGATGGCTCTAATGCATTGACCTTTGTATATATTACACTTCATCTTTCTTGGATGGTAACTATGAAAGTCTATATAAGAATTTGAAAAAGTGTTTTTTCTATAAATGTTTGATTTCAAACATCCATTGTGAACAGAAACCAGTGTGTCCAAATATGGAACCCCTTGATTGTTGTGTACTTCAGTGAATTTTAAATATTCACTGCTAGAATTAATATATGCAATAAAATCAAAGTAAGAACTGTCCTCACCATTCCACATAATATAGATGTCATCCAAGAATCTAGAGTAGTAACAAATAGACTTGAAGTGTGTACTACTGAAAATATGATTGTCCTCCCATTCCAGCATGACCAGGTTAGCAAATATCCTGGTCTGCTTGAAAAATTCCCCCTCAAAATATATAAAATTATTTTCTAACACTATGGACATCAAGTCCGCTAATAGGGTTATAGTGTCCCAAGTCAAGTCAGTATGTCTTCTTAAGCAGTTAGTAAATGCTTCCAATCCTTCCTCAATTGGAATGCTGCTAAATAAATCAATGACATCTATACTACTAAATATAGTGTTTGTGTTATATTTAGAAATAGGGTAATTTTTCAAAAATTCCCAAGAATCTTTTACCATGTGTTTGACATTATCATATATAGGTTTCAACATATTGTCAATGACCACCCCAATTGGAAAAGTCTTTGACTTACTGCCTAAGATTATCGGCCGGAAAGGGGGGTTGATGTAGTCTTTGTGGACCTTAGGAATACCCACAATGGTGGCCATAGTGGGGTGGTCCACAGACATGTAGTGGTATAGATCTTCAGATATTCTCTGATCTAAAAAATATTCTTCTAAATACATGTCTATTCTTCTATAGGCAATATTAATCTCATTCTGTGAAATAGATATATAATTGCCTGATTCATGCAAAATGTCATGTATAATCCCACTGTAAGTGATGGCATCGTAAATAACTATGCCTCCCCCCTTATCCGGCTTCATAACTCTAATGTTGCTGTTGTTCTGCAACTCAAATAGAGTTAAAATCTCCTTTTCAGTTAAATTAGATTTGGGTCTGTGCCCTTTAAATGTGTGACTAGCTGCATATAAATCTCTAGTAACTTTATTGTCAAACTTCTGAATATTGGGGTTGCCTGTAGGCATAAAGCTACTTTTCTTTTTTAAGGAGTCAACACCAATATCCATTTCCTGGTCATTGTTTCCGAACACCATAGATAAATTTAATTTTCTAACGTATTTTTTAAACTCCAGTATGTTATTAACTACGTTAAATTTTGGTGTGGGGATGAATTTTAACCCTTTTGATAGTAAGCTGAAATGTGTTTTCTCTAATTGCAGGTTACTATAATTGTATATTTTGAAATTATTGCATGTACATACAATTTTATTTATAACTGTAATATTAGAACTGTCATGGCAAACTGGGTCATTAGTAGAATATTGACCTTCAGACGTTAATATTTCATTTTCCATTTTCCTCCTTTTTTCCACTTCCCAAAGTGCCTTCCCCCTGGGTTGTGAAAAAACTGATCAGTTTCACTTTCCCTATTAGCATGTGTTCTATCATATTCCTGAGTATGCTCATCAAAACTTTGGTGAAAATTATTCCATCTGTAGTTTGTGTGATTTTTATACTGTTCCCTGTCTCTGTGTAACTTTTTTTGTTTACGTTCATGGGCCTTCTTTGCCCTAATGTCCGCACTGTCAAATTGTTTATAAAACAAAGTTTCCCATTGTGGGAATGCTAAATCTTGTGTTATTGCATTATAAAGTTTCTCTACTTCAGTTAAAAGTTTACACAACTTCACATCATTATATTTAATCACCAATCTCATATATTGGAATCCAAAATTATCAAAAAGGGAATTAAAGTCCATTTTAACCTCATTGTCTATATCAATTCCCATTGGTAGTTTGTAAAATCGCAGCCCCATGGGTACAATGTTAATAGAAATACAAAAATTTAAGTAAGCATTATCTAGTTTCAAAGCATTAATCGTATTTAGTTTTTTTCAAACAAGTAAATTGAGTCCTTTAAAGTACCTTTATGTTTAAAACTGCTAATATTATTAGCATTTTCAAAATTACAGTCCTGACCAAGAAACTCTTGTAACACATTGTGTTTCTGGTCCTTATTTAAACGAGTGACAGTACCTTTGTCCTGTTTGTTGTTACTGGAAATGTGAGCATAAGTCCTAATGGGCTGTGTATGTTTTAGTGTCTAGTTTCATTTCCTCAGACAAATTACCGAACGAGAAATCAAAAGTAAATTCAGTCCCTGCCATTTTGTTGTTGAAATTAGAGGCTGAAATGCAAGGTAAATCTATCGCACATCCTTGTGCGAGGCCAGTGTTCTGCCCATTTGGTATTCCTGGCGATGTGATGGTGTCCATCACAAATTAATAAAATTGGAACCAGACTGACTTAAATAAATTACTAACTTACGGCATGGTGCAATACATTTCTATCATTCTCGGTAGTCAAGATGCTTACACGAGAGTCGATTAGACCGGGGATCTTGCTGAACAGATCTGCTAGTTTAGAAACCTCATTACGTAAAGCAGAAACCTCTGCTTTCAATTGTTCCATTTCAGAACCGGGACTAGATGCAGTGTTGTTGGTGGAATCAACTCCAGAAAAAACGTTGATCCGTTCGGGCAAAACTTGTGAACACAAAACAGCTCCCCAAACAGGTCTGTCCACACAGCAACTGCTATCAGCAAAATAAATGCAACCAGATGATGTAAAAAAGCAAATTTAATGTGACAAACAAATATCTGGTTTAGCTTTCACACAGCGAGCTTCCTCAGAACAATTAAAATCAATGCTTTACATACATTTATAATGTTTTAAAAAATTCATTATAAAACACAACTGAATAGTCATCTGTAATATAGTATATGTACTTAAATACTTGAAAACTTGTGTTTGTCTAAATATGTATGAATGCTGAATATTAAAATGTAAATATGAATATGAAGACTATGTTTGCTTTTAAATATTATATAATGTTGTAAAACTGTCGAAAATGCTTACATAATAAACACAAAATAAATTCACTCATTTAACATCAATTAATATTTAATAGACATATGTGTCAACCAAATGACTAAAAATATTTATTTAGTTCATTCATTTAACATCAATAGGGGTTTTATGGACATATAGTCATTTATACCTTTCTTTGAGGTGGCAACACTAACTGCTACATGTTAAATCCTTGACAGGACATAACCCATATATCTAAGGCTATGGTAGCAGTGATCATTTCAACATCTACTGTTATAGTAAATTTACTTACACAACTGTACTTTTCTGGATTTTACTGGGAGTGACTCTTGCTTGACATGAATAGGGTAGCAATTCTTTCAGGATACTAGACTGTGCACTAGTTAAAACATCCATTCATCTTTTTGAAGATGAGCAGATTTTCAAAAGTTGGAATAGCCAGCAGACAAACTTACATGACAAACTGCTATCTTTGTAAAAACGACTCTACTTCTGATGTTCCTGTATTGAAAAGTTAAGACACTGGTGGTGGGAGTGATTTAGACAGTTACATTTGCTTCTACCAAATATGATATTCTGATTGCTGTTCTAAGTGGGGAGTGAATGCAGCAAGGCCCCAGGATAGCTTTTGTACATGAAATACCCCACTTGTGTTAAACTTACAGTTATACCCATAAAGGCATGCCTAGGGAGTTTTCATGCTACCCCTAAATATGTGCAGCATCTAAAACTGTGGTCTGTGGTGACGTGGCATGCCTTACAGATGTCTGTAAAGTGTGAAAAGCAGCTGTTGTGCCCCATTATAATGAACTGCATAATTTATAAGTGCACTTTAAAATCATTCTGATGCACAGACTCGGAGGATTAAAAAATAAAAATAAGGGTCTAAGACACAGCTAGTTAGACATGACCTGTACTTAGTTGCACAATGTTAGGAAGAATGGTTCACATCATTATTGTTTCTTTCACAAGGCAGTTATTTGTATTACTTGCCAATCTGCTAACTTTGTTAATATTTGATTTGTTTAAACACTGTGCACCAGAACTTAAAGCTGATTAGAGCTGATTAAAGCCCATGTGCTTAGTTACTGACTCAGGCATAGACTGTTCCGTTACTTGCCAAGTATGTGACGTGATAACAATGATTCATGAACCAGCAAGTCTCATGACAGATGACTGCTCTAATCAGGAATAGGATTAACATTTGAACTTCTCTTATTTTTTCAGCAAAAATATGTCCTCTGTTGTAATGAGGCTTCCAAGCTAGCAATATTTTGGAATTAATTGGCAAAACAACCAAATGGCTTTGTATTATGCCATAAACATCACTTCAAGTTAAATCAACTGATAAATATTTTGATGCTGTGACAGGATGGTAATTTTAAACACAGAAAGGAAATGTTTGAAGGAAAACTATTGGCATGTAAAGAGTGAAAGTCTGAAATTTCTCAGAAGAATAACATGGTTCTATAAATTAAGTAATTCTGAGAGGAGATGTTTACACATTTTGGCATAATTATGAATAACTCGTGCATATACGGACTCTTGAATGACCAGTTTGAAAGAAATTAAACTGATTTATTGTGAGATGAAGATCAGATTGTATTGTTTCATTGCTCTGTGCTGCTGTACTCAAGATTTGTAAATAAAAATAACTTAAAAGAATATATAGATTTTTAAGTACGATGTCCCCAGCTATAATCAAATGATACTAAAATAAGAGTATCAGCTCAGCTCTGAGAAAATCAGTGCCAGTAACTTTAACAAAGTCATCAGTGTTTGCTTGTATTTTGCTTGTCTTTCATCCATCAACATAATATGGCAAAATGCTAATTTAAGTGTAAAGACCTGCAGAACAAAAGACAAGAAATGCCCGTTGAAGCACTCTAAATCCTTCCTAAGAGACAACAGTTTGTATGAACTTTCAGTGCTCTGTTGAAGTATCTTCCTCTAAAATGTCACCTTGTTTAATGAACAGAGTTGTACTACTGAAACCCAAACATCTAAAGGCTAAACTTCTCTAGAATCAATGGCTAATGGCCGAATCATAACAGATGGAAAAATTAAACTTTAAGTATGTTTGGAGTGGACAAGCCCTATGTGCTAACTTTGTGGTCATACCAATTTGAAGAAAGGAGAAACCTCCAAAAAACAGTGTGATTACTGACAACACAGACCTAGAAATTGCACATAGTGATTTCCTAAGGAAAACAGTAGTTGGCATTTGCTTCGTGGCATCTTCTGTTTTAGGCAACTGACACTCAGGGGTCAGAACCTCAACAATGTATAGAGAACACAATGAATCAGTCCCTACAAAATTCTGCTTTGAACACCTAAATATAATGTTATTATGCTTTTTAATTCAGATCTTTCCTTTTTCCTTCTGTAATTATGTAAATCGTGATGCCCCACCACTGGCTCAGTAATCAAGGAGCCTCAATCCTCACCACTAGCAACAGTGGGGGATGTACATTGGGAGGATGACAGGTACACATACACTATTTCCAGATGCAGCTCTCTGCACCAAGTGCAATTTTCCTTAAGAGCACACAAAGACCTCATTCAGTCCGGGGCTGGTTTCTCCATCTTCCTCCAGATCCCCAGTAAGATTCCCCACTAGCACACTAGCACAGCTATAGAGTTGAGATCTCAGTTGAGTGGTCAATCCAGGACCTTCAGCACCCTCTCTGTCCAACCAGTGCTTTGTGTCACACACACACACACACACACACACACACACACACACACACACACACACACACACACACACACACACACACACACACACACACACACACACACACACACAAACACACTCACCTGGGAAAGGCTGGCACAGGTTTACTAGCTATGCCCCCTTCTGCCCAGACTATAAGGTAGTTATTACTGCCACCAGACAACTCCTTACTGTGTAATGTTACTATTAATCCAAATGGTAGTTTGACCAAGAGCAAGGCTATTAGGAGTGGCCCACAGTGTCATCAAATAAATATGCAAGTACTCTCATAACTTAAATATGTCTTACAAATATCAACCACAATGAAAGGTTTAAATATATTTAATAATAAATAATAAAAAATAAGAAAATACTCAGAATGTAATTAAAGTTACATCAGAGTTCAAAATCACAATAAATATTTAAAATAACATTGCAGGACAGTCTCAAATAAATAAAGAAAAACATCTAAATTAAGCTTTGCTATATTCCTAACTGTAGTTAAAAGAATTATACTGTTCCCTAGATTTACTCACAGAGCAAGCAAGGCAGATGTGTTGAATGGGTCTTCTAGCTGACTGTCAGGTCAAAGACAAATACAAAATGCTCTGTCTCTCTCAGAGACTTCCCAAATTAATACCCCAAATAATACTGCTGGGATACTTGCAGAATGACATAATTTCATGTCATCTGACTTCAGTTCCCAGACTCAAAACAACCACTGATGCCAGCTGGTAGCATTTAGCATCTACCTGTAAAAATACATAGACCGCAGATATTTTGGCAAATGGTGGAAGTCGTAAAATAATTTACATTCCTCCACATTTAAA